>NW_022162427.1:0-138510 GCF_008728515.1 Papio anubis | reverse complement strand
TCAGCAAACTATTGCAAGAACAGAAAACCAAACACCGCATGTTCTCACTCGTAGTTGGGAACTGAACAATGAAATCACTTGAACACAGGAAAGGGAACATCACACACCGGGGCCTATTGTGGTGGGGGAGGGGGGAGGGATTGCATTGGGAGTTATACCTGATGTAAATGACGAGTTGATGGGTGCTGACGAGTTGATGGGTGCAGCACACCAACATGGCACATGTATACATATGTAACAAACCTGCACGTTGTGCACATGTACCCTAGAACTTAAAGTATAATGAAAAAAAAAAAAAGAATCTTTCCTTCATCTTGACCTTAGATAACCTCATGATATGTACCAAGGCAATGATCTTTTTGCAATGAATTTCCCAGTGTTCTTTGAGCTTCTTGTATTTAGATGTCTAGCTCTCTAGCAAAGCTGGGGAAGTTTTCCTCAATTATTCTGTCAAAAATATTTTCCAAATTTTAGATTCCTCTTCTGTCTCAGGAACACCAATTATTCTTAGGTTTGGCTATTTAACATAACCCCAAACTTCTTGGAGGCTTTGTTCATTTTTTAATTTGTTTTTTCTTTGTCTTTGTAGGATTGGGTTTATTCAAAACCCTTCTCTTTGAGCTCTGATTTTCTTTCTTCTACTTATTTGATTGTATTGCTGAGAATTTCCAGTGCATTTTGCATTTCTCTAAGTGTGTCCTTCATTTTCAGAAGTTGTGATTATTTTTTATTTATGCTATCTATTTCACTGGAGATTTTTCCATTCATATCCTCTATCGTTTTTTGATTTCTTAAGTTGGACTGCATCTTTCTCTGGTGCCTCCCTGATTGGCTTAATAGTTGATCTTCTGAATTCTTTTTCTGGCACTTCAGAGATTTCATCTTTGTTTGGATCCATTGCTGGTGAGCTGGTGTGATTTTTTGGGGTTGTTAAAGAATCTTGTTTTGTCATATTGCCAGCACTGTTTGTCTGGTTCCTTCCCATTTGGGTAGACTATGTCAGAGGGAAGTCTGGAACTCAAAGGCTGCTGTTCGGATCCTTTTGTCCCACAAGGGTGTTCCCTTAGTGTTGTGCTCTCTCCTTTTCCCCCGAGATAGAGCCTCCTGAGAGCTAAACTGCAGTGACTGTTGTTTCTCTTCTCAATCTAGCCACCCAGTGGAGCTACTGGACTCTGGACGGCTACTGGGGAGTGTCTGCAAAGAGTCATTCGATGTGATCCCTCTTCAGGTCTCTCAGCCGCGGATACCAGCACCTGCTCCAATGGAGGTAGCAGGGGAGTGAAGTGGACTCTGTGAGGGTCCTTGTTTGTATTTTTGTTAAGTGTGCTGGTTTTGTGTTGATCTCCAGCCAGGAGGTGGCACTTTCAAGAGCACATCGGCTATATCAGCACATCAGCACATCAGTATAGGGAGGATTAGGCAATGGGTGGGGCCATAGGGCTCTCAAGGGATTATGTCCTTTGTCTTTGGCTACCAGGTCAGCTAGAGAAAGACCATCAGGTGGGGGCACATCTGAGCTCAGGCTCTCCTTTGGTGAGGCTTGTCGTGGCTGCTGTGGGGGTTGGGAGTGTGGTTCCCAGGCCAATGGAATTATGTTCCTAGGGGGAGTTTGGTTGCTTCTGCTGTGTCACACAGGTCCCCAGGGAAGTAGGGGAAAGCCAGCAGTCACAGGTCTCACCCAGATCCCATGCAGCCCACAGCCTGAAAGGCTGGTCTCACTCCCGAGGTGGCCCCCTGCTCCTGCCACCCACCCCTGCAGCGAGTTTATTTCTAGGTAGCCGGTGAGCAGGGCTGAGAATGTTCTGTAGGCTCCAAGCCTCTCAGCTGAGAAAACAAGCAAACTCACAGGTCTTCAGCTGTCCCACGGAGCCTATAGCGGCAATTCACCTCCCTCAGAGGGTCTGTGGATTCTCTCAACTTTCCTGGTGTGTTATTGTGGTGGTTCTTAGAGCAAAAGCTCATGGTGTGTGTCTACTCATGCTGCTCTGTCTGTCCTAGTGGGGGCTGCAAGTTAGTTTTGCCTCCTATCCTCCATTTTCCCTCTATTGGAAGTACTCTTGAAGTGAGAGTACCTTTGAAAAAGATTAGTGACTCTTGGAACCGGGTGAGGAACCGGGTGAGGTAACCACAATTGATCCCTTTGCAATCTAAGCTTCCATGGATCATCTTTCTTCTGCCCAGGTAAATCATCTCTCAGATTGTGTTCCCTCCCTTTGGTAGCAGCTCTCTGTTAACTTATTCAGGATCTGATTGGATTAAGATGCCTTGCATCTTTTCTGGGACTCAGACTTTTTGTCTTTTTTGGCAAGTCCTTTTTTTAGAAAGACAGTTTGTCTTTCTGGTCCTGGTAAGTGCACTTTTGGTTCAGTTTTGTTCTGACTAGTTCGTGTGTGCTTATACTTTCATTTGTTTCTTGATTCTTTTCTTCCTCTATTTCTGAACATCTTTTGAAAGAAAAATTTACTTTCTCAAAAATAGTACGATTTGACTATGAAAGTTATAATTGTTAAGAGTTTTACTGACATATACTTTTGAGTTCTAGGGTACATGTGCATAATGTGCAAGTTTGCCATATGTATACTTGTGCTGTAAGCAGGTGCTGCAACCCATCAACTCGGCCAGCACCCATCAACTCGGCCATTTTACATCAGGTATAACCCCAATGCAATCCTCCTCCCTCCCCATGATATTCCTCGTGTGTGATGCGTTCCCTCCCCGAGTCCAGGTGATCTCATTGTTCAGTTCCCACCTAAGGAGTGAGAACACGCGGTGTTTGGTTTTCTGTTCTTATGATAGTTTGCTAAGAATGATGGTTTCCAGCTGCATCCATGTCCCTACAAAGGATACCAAACTCATCCATTTTATGGCTGCATAGTATTCCATGGTGCATATGTGCCATAGTTTTAATCCAGTTCCGTCACTGATGGACATTTGGGTTGATTCTAAGTCTTTTTGTTATTAGGTGTGGTAGTGTCAAGAATAAAACATACATGTGTACATGTGTCTTTATAGCAGCATGCTGATTTATAATCCTTCTTGGGTATATGTTCGTAGTAATGGATGGCTAATATGTGGTATCAGTTCTAGATCCTTGAGGAATTGCCATACCGTTTCCACGGCTAAACTAGCTTACAATCCCACCAACAGTGCAAAAGTGCCCCTGTTTCTCCACACCTCTCCAGCAACTAAGCTGTTTCCCCGACTTTAATGGATCGCCATTTTAACTGGGTGTGAGATGGCATCTCATTGTGCCTGATTTGGTACTCTGATGGCCAGTGATGATGAGCATTTTTTCATGTGTCTGTTGGCTGTATGAATGTTTTCTTTTGAGAAATGTCTGTTCATATCCTTTGCCCACTTTTTGATGGGGCTGTTTGTTTTTTTCTTGTAAATTTGTTTGAGTTCTTTGTAGGTTCTGGATAATGGTGCTGGGAAAATTGGCTAGCCATAAGTAGAAAGCTGAAACTGGATCCTTTCCTTACTCCTTATATGAAAATTAATTCAAGATGGATTAGAGACTTAAATGTTAGACCTAATACCATAAAAATCCTAGAGGAAAATCTAGGTAGTACCATTCAGGACATAGGCATGGGCAAAGACTTTATGTCTAAAACACCAAAAGCAACGGCAACAAAAACCAAAATTGACAAATGGGATCTAATTAAACTAAAGAGCTTCTGCACAGCAAAAGAAACTACCATCAGAGTGAACAGACAACCTACAGAATGGGAGAAAATTTTTGCAATCTACTCATCTGACAAATTGCTGCCATTCTATGAGGGATGCCAGCATCTGAAGAAAAAAATCTCTTGTGTCAGGATAAACTAGTGCACAAACAGCCCAAGTTACCACTAGGGGGCCTGCCAGTCTCAAGAAAAATTTTGCGCGTCTAGGGAAAACTTGGTCATGGGACAGGCAATGAAAGTGCAGATTGCTTGCCAAGTAAAACAAAAATCCGGTGCCAGGCACACTGTAAAAGAAAACACCAGTCCAAACGCCTATCATTCCCTGACAGGGGTCTGCTCATAAAGCTTTCTTTTACTTTCAAGAGATTAGTAAGCAGAATGGGATCCCAAAATTCTAAAGCACGTAATTATAATCCCCCTGGGACCCCTGCTGGCTCTATGTTTAAAAAATTATGGTCCTCTGTCTTGTGCACAATTTTAAATCAATAGCTATAGCACACAAAAACTAATTTGGATCCTCAGTGGTCATACTGGGGGGCATTTGAGCTCCCCAAACTTGTTTGGTTAGAACAAAATTAGAAGACTGTGGTCCTAACATTAAACAATCTGAATGGGAGACATACTTTAATTGGTACCTCAAAGCTTCTAAGTATGTTCAGGATTCTACGATTGCCTCCTTATGAGATACCATGGCAAAATTAACTGAGACAAGCAAATAGTTAAGGAAGGACAAGGCTGGAGGATCCCATACTTGTTCCTCATTGGAAAAGACTCCTCTTCCTTTTCCCCTGTTCCTTCTCTCTATTTCTTCTTTAAGTGAATTACCTTTCCCTATGGATTCCTCAGCTCCCACTATCTCTGAATCTGGTCCTGTTAAAACCTATCCCTTTAATGTTAAATTCACTGATCATTCCTCTAAATTCTAAATTTCTTTTTTTTTTTTTTTTTAACATAACATCTTTTCTACTTATTTATAAGAATCCAATTTCCTTAATCAGTGCTTTATATTTTCAGTGTATAGATCTTTCGTCCTGGTTAAATTTGTTCCTAAATATTTTATTATTATTTTTGTAGCTATCAAACTGACTGTTTCCTTTGATTTTTCAAATACTTGTTATTAGGGTGCAGAAATGCTACCGATTTTCGTATGTTGATTTTATCCTCCAACTTTACTTGAATTCATTTTATTTTAACAGTTTTGAAGCTTTATGTTTTCTATTTATAAACAAAAAACATTAAATTGTCTATACAGATGATGTGGGATCTTATATGAAGATCAATTTAATTTCAGAGACAATTTAATTTCTTCTTCTGATTGATGTCATTTATTTATTTATTTGTTTTTTTTAGTTTTTTTTAATTTATTTATCATTACTACACCGTAAGTCAGGGAAGGCCATGTGCATAACGCAGGCTTGTTTATGATATGTATACTTGTGCTCGTTGGTGTGCTGTTCCATCAACTCGTCATTTACATCAGGTATAATTCTAATGCACTCTTCCCACCTCCCTCCTACGATAGGCCCCGTGTGTGATGTTCCCCTTCCTCGAGTCCAAGTGATTCATTGTTCAGTTCCCACCTATGAGCAGAAATACGTGTTTGGTTTTCCCGCTCTGTGATAGTTTGCTGCGCAATGATGGATTCCAGTTGCATCCATGTCCCTACAAAGGACACAAACTCATCCTTTTTTATGGCTGCATAGTATTCCATGGTGTATATGTGCCACATTTTCAACCTAGCCCCGTCACTGATGGACATTTGGGTTGATTCCAAGTCTTTGCTATTAGGAATAGTGCTGCAATAAACATAATGCGGTGCATGTGTCTTTAGAGCAGCATACTTATAATCCTTTTGGGCATAATCCCCTGTAATGGGATGGGCTGGGTCATATGGTACATCTAGTTCTAGATCCTTGAGGAATCGCCATACTGTTTTCTCCATATAATGGTTGAACTATTTACAATCCCAACAACAGTGTAAAGTGCTCCTATTTCTCCACATCCTCTCCAGCACCTGTTGTTTCCTGACTTTTAATGATCGCTATCTAACTGGTGTGAGATAGTATCTCATTGTGGTTTTGATTTGCATTTCTGATGGCCAGTGATGATGAGCATTTTTCTTTTTCATGTGTTTGTTGGCTGAATGAATGTCTTCTTGAGAAATGTCTATTCATATCCTTGGGTCACTTTTGATGGGGTTATTTCGTTTGTAAATTTGCTTCTGAGTTCTTGTAGGTTCTGGATATTAGCCCTTTGTCATATGAGTAGATTGCAAAATTTTCCATCTCTGTAGGTTGCCTGTTCACCTTGATAGTTTCTTTGCTGCGCAGAAGCTCTTAGCTCACCGAGATCCCATTTGTCAATTTTGGCTTTGCTGTCACAAGCATTTTGGTGTTTTAGACATGAAGCCTTGCCCATGCCTATGTCCTGAAATTTGGTACCACCAGGTTTTCCCTCTGTGATTTCATGGCATTAGGTCTAACATTTAAGTCTTTAATCCATCTTGAATTAATTTTTCGTATAAGGAGGCGAGTATCCAGTTTCAGCTTTCTACTTCCTTATACATAGCCAATTTTCCCAGCACTTTATTATTAAATAGGAATCCTTTTTCCCCATTTCTTGTTTCTCTCAGGTTTGTCAAAGATCAGATGGTGGCTGTAGATGTGTGGTATTATTTCTGAGGACTCCTCTGTTCTGTCTCCATTGGTCTATATCTCTGTTTCTTTAGTACTGTTACCCATGCTGTTTGCTATTGTAGCTTTGTAGAAGCTGGCTCAGCATGCCTCCAGCTGTTCCTTTGACTTAGGATTGTCTTGGAGATGGCTCTTTGGTTCCATATGAACTTAAAGCAGTTTTTTCCAATTCTGTGAAGAAACTCATTGGTAGCTTGATGGGGGATGGTAGAATCTATAAATTACCTTTAGCAGTATGGCCATTTTCACGATATTGATTCTTCCATCCATGAGCATGGTATGTTCTTCCATTTGTTTGTGTCCTCTTTACTAGAAAGTGAGCAGTGGTTTCAGGTTCTCTGAAGAGGTCCTTTACATCCCGTAAGTTGGATTCCTAGGCATTTTATTCCTTTGGAAGCAATTGTGAATGGAAGTTCATCTCATACGGTTTCTGTTTGTTCATACAGGGTGATTGCTGTATTTTTGTATTATTCTCTTAGGGGAGTCTCTGAGGGATGCTGAAGAGTTATCAGTTAAGGAGATTTTTGGGTTGAGACGTTGCTTAAACATACACCGTCATCTGCAAACAGGGACAATTTGACTTCTTTCCTAACTGGAATACCCCTGATTTCTCTCTTGCCCAATTGCCCCAGCCAGAACTTCCAACACTATGTTGAATAGAGTGGTGAGAGAGTGGGCATCCCTGGGAGTCTTGTGCCAGTTTTCAAAGGAATTTTTCCAGTTTTGGCCCATTCAGTATGATATTAGCCGGGTTTGTCATGCAAATAGCTCCATTATTTTATAATGCCCATCTAAATGTAATTTATTATATTTGCATAGCTGGCTGCTGAATTTCCTTGGTCGCCTTTGCACGGCTGAAATAATCACGTGGTTCTGTTTCGGGTCTCTGCTTTCTTATATGCTGGATTATACATTGATTTCCATATCGTTGAACCAGCCTCAACATCCTGTGATTGAAATACCATCTATGGTGGATAAGCTTTTTGATGTGTTATTGAACCGGGTTTGTCAGGGGTATTTTATTGAGGATTTTGCATCGATGTTCACCTTCAGGAGGCTTGGCCTTAAAATTCTTTTTTGTTGTATCTCTGCCAGGCTTTGGTATCAGGACATCTTTGGCCTCATAAAATGGTTAGGGATATCTCCCCTTTTTCATTGGATTGGAATAGCTCGTAGTTGAATGGCACCAACTCTCCTTGTACCTGGTAGAATTCTAGCTGTGAATCCATCTGGTCCTGGACTTTTTGGTTGGTAGGCTATTAATTGTTGCCCAATTTCAGAGCCTGCTATTGGTCTATTCAGGGATTCACTTCTTCCTGGTTTAGTCTTTGAAGAGTGTATGTCCAGGAAATTATCCATTTCTTCTAGATTTTCCAGTTTATTTGGTGTAGAGGTGTTTTTATAGTATTCCTCTGGATGGTAGTTTGTATATCTGTGGGGTCGGTGGTGATATCCCCTTTATCATTTTAGATCATACGATTTGATTCTTTTCTCTTTTTCTTCTCTTTATTAGTCTTGCTAGCAGTCTGTCAATTTTGTTGATCTTTCAAAACCAACCTGATTCATTTATTTTTGGAGGGCTTTTTTGTGTCCTCTCATCTCCCTTCCAGTCCTGTCTGATCTTGTGCTTATTTCACCTCTGCCAGCTTCTCTCTCGAATGGTTTGCTCTTGTTTCTTTCTAATTTTGACCATATGTTAGAGGTTGACTTTAGATCTTTTTCTCCTGTTTCTCTCTTAGGGAGATTAGCGCTATAAATTCTCCCTCTACACACTGCTTTAAATGTGTCCCAGAGATTCTGGCATGTTGTATCTTTGTTCTCATTGGTTTCAAAGAACATCTTTATTTCTGCCTTCATTTCGTACCCAGTAGTCATTCAGGAGCAGCTTGTTCAGTTTCCTAAGTGTAGCTGAGCGGTTTTGGATTGAGTTTCTAGCCCTGAGTTCTAGTTTGATTGCACTGTGGTCTGAGAGACAGTTTGTAATAATTCTTGCTCTTGTACATTGCTGAGGAAAGCTACTCTGCACCACGCGGGTCAATTTTGGAATAAGTACGATGTGGTGCTGAGAAGAATGTATATCTTGCTGATTTGGGGTGGAGAGTTCTATAGATGTCATTAGGTCTGCTTGCTGCAGAGATGAGTTCAATTCCTGATATCCTTTGTTAACTTTCTATTCTGATCTGTCTAATGTTGACAGTGGAGTGCTTGAAGTCTCCCCATTATTATTGTATGGGAGCCTTAAGTCTCTTTGTATGTCTCTAAGGACTTGCTTTTATGAATCTTGGTGCTCCTGTATTGGGTGTATATATATTTAGGATAGTTAGCTCTTCCTGTTGGAATTGATCCTTTTACTCAGTATGTAATGGCTTTGTTCTTTTTTTGATTTTTGATGGTTTAAAGTCTGTTTTATCAGAGACTAGCATTGTAAATCCCCAAGTGAGAGCCTTTATTTGCTGGTAAATCTTCCTCCATCCCTTTATTTTGAGCCTATGTATGTCTCTGCGTGGTGAGATGGCTCCCCTGAATACAGCAGACTGATGGGTCTTGACTCTTTATCCAGTTTGCCAGTCTGTGTCTCTCTTAATTGGAGCATTTAGTCCATTTACATTTAAGGTTAAGATTGTTATGTGTGAACTTGATCCTGCCATTATGATATTAACTGGTTATTTTGCTCATTAGTTGATGCAGTTTCTTCCCTAGCCTCGATGGTCTTTACATTTTGGCATGCTTTTTGATGGCTTGCACCGTTGTTCCTTTCCATGCCGAATTTCCTTCAGGGGTCTCTTGTAAGGCAGGCCTAGTGGTGACAAAACTTAAGCATTTGCTTATCTGTAAAGGATTTTATTTCTCCTTCACTTATGAAACTTTAGCTTTGGCTGGATATGAAATTTGGTTTAAAAATTCTTTTTCTTTACATCGTTGGAATATTGGCCCCCACTCTCTGGCTTGAGAGTTTCACGAGAGATCTGCTGTGAGTCTGATGGCTTCCCTGCTGGTAAGCCGACCTTTCTTCTCTGGCTGCCCTAAGATTTTTCCTTTCATTTCATAACTTTATGAATCTGGCAATTATAAAATTGAGCGTTCTCTCGAGGAGGGCCTTTGTGGCGTCTTCTGTATTTCCGGATTTGAATGCGCACGCCCTACTAGGTTGGGGAAGTTCTCCTGGATGATATCCTGAAGAGTGTTTTCCAACTTGGTCTGTTTTCTCACTTTCAGGCACCCCAATCAGACGGGAGATTTGTCTTTTTACATACAATCCTATTACTTGCAGGTCATCTATTTTTCTTTTTTGGTTTCTTTCTCGCTCATTTCATTCATTTGATCCTCAACGCTGATAATACCGTTTCTTCCAGTTGATCGAAATGGTTACTGAAGCTTGCATCGTCACGATTTCGTCATGCTTTCATCTCTTTTCATTTCGTTTATGACCTTTCTGCATTTCACTACCTTTAGCCGTCACCTCTCCACTTTTTTTTTCAAGATTTTTATTTCTTTGCACTGGGTACGAATTCTCCTTTAGCCCCGAGAAACCTGATGGACCGGAAGCCCCCTTCTCCCCATCCCTGGGCCAGCCACTCTCCGCCCAGGCTTGACCCCAGCAGCACAGCCAGCCCTTTGCCGGGGAGATATTTTGTTTTTTGAATTTCCAGCTTTTCTGCCTCTGCTTTTTCCCCCATCTTTGTGGTTTTATCTGCCTCCTCTTCTTGGTCTTGATGATGGTGAGATGTACTGATGGGGTGTTGGTGTAGGTGTCCTTCCTGTTTGATAGTTTTCCTTCTAACAGTCAGGACCCTCAGCTGTAGGTCTGTTGGAGATTGCTTGAGGTCCACCTAGACCCTGTTTGCCTCTGCATCAGCAGCAGAGACCAGTTGAACATGCCGAAATCACCGGTCTTCTGTGTCGCTGGCGCTGGGAGTTGAAGACTGGAGCCGCTCCTATTCGGCCATCTTGCTCCGCCCCGGGATCAATTCTAAATTTCTTTTGTTCCTTGGAGCAAGGCTGAACTTTAAGCCATTGTCACAGAATTCCCAAAGGTCATAGAGGACCTTTCCAATTTGCTGATAAAATTAACACAGTATTATAATTCTGATTTATCATCCAGGTTTTTCTCACCTGTGTCAGTTGGTTCATACAGTTTTTGTGAAGGTCAGGCCCAGTATTGAATGGCCCAGGCTCCTTGATGTGACCCTGAGAGGGCTTTAGGTAAAAACACCCCCAAAGACTATAACAGAGCCTGAAGCATAGTGAGCAAGCAAGCGAACAAACTGAACAAAAACAACAAAACTTCATGAGGCTATTCTTGAGGCTTTTCCTGAAATCTTAGACTGGAATAAAATCCAAGACTGTACCCAAGAACCTAATGAACTAGATTAGGACTATTACAGTTGGCTCCAGGTTGTATTTGTAAAAAATTCTGGATTACCTATGGATGCTGAATCTACTCAATTAGCCTGTAATTCTAAGTTTGCGAATGGCCTTTCTCAATAACTTTCTCAGCAACTTTCTCAGCTACATGGAACACTTCTGATTTAGTTAATCTGGCAAATAAGCTTGCCTGCACCCTGAGGACAGAACTAAAAAGACAACCACTAGCATTCTTAATCTTCAATCATAGGAAACGGAGGCTCCCAGACATAACACTAGGCAGAGACTCCCTGGGCTGTGCCAATGTTCCAGACAGCTGGAAGAGAGATTGCTGCAAAAGAAAGAGGGAATTTCATTCTCAACTCCCCCTATCTTCTCTCACATCTGAGACCACTCTCAGTGAAGGGGCTCCAAAGACATTTGGGGGATTTTCTCAGTTCTCCCACTTAATTTTCTGAGTGAAATGATCCTTCAAATTAGGAGTGTGGTTTTTTTTTTTGTTTTTGTTTTTTGTTTTGTTTTGTGTGTGTGTGTGTGTGTGTGTGTGTGTGTGTGTGTTTGTTTGTTTTTGAGACAGAGTTTTGCTCTTGTCTCCCAGGTAGAGTGCAGTGGCGCAATCTTGGCTCACTGCAACCTCTGCCTCCTGGGTTCAAGCTATTCTCATGCCTCAGCCTCCCGAGTAGCTGGGATTACAGGTGCCCACCACCATACCAAGCTAATTTTTGTATTTTCAGTAGAGATGGGGTTTCACCGTGTTGGGCAGACTGGTCTTGAACTCCTGACCTCATGAACCACCCGCCTCAGCCTCCCAAAGTGCTAGATTACAGGCATGAGCCACCGCAGCCAGCTGGGAATGTGGTCTTAACTGTGCTCATAAATGCCACAGCAATATTTTTCATTCTTAATCACCCTAGCCTCAGTGAGCCCCTGCCCCAGAGTAATAAAAAAATTACAAGTGGTGAGAGTTTCCATCAAGTCATTGACTGCTTTTGTTTCACAGCCTATTTCTTTTCATCTTGGCCTTCTCTCCAAGACACCCACACCTTTTGCTTGTTAATTCTGCTCTGGTCCACCACCTTGGATGTGATTTTTTTTTGAAAAATACCATGCTAAAATTTCTTTTTCCCAAAAGGGGGAAATAATTTTAGAATTTGATAAACTAAACCGTCCTCACTCAACAGACCCCCAATTCTGTCATTTGTTAGGTCATTCCCTGTTCAGAAAACAAAAATAATGTCACTCATTTAGTGCTGAATCAAATACCTGTCTCTTTATAGGTAAAATATTTCATTGATATTTTCAAAATTCATAGTGTACCTTTTATTAAAATCCAGATTAACCTATTAAAACCCTTGCTTAATATTAAAGAGCCACTAAACCAGATGGCAATGCAAGGTATTAAACCTATTATAAAAGAATATAAAAAACAGTCTCATTATTCTCTGTACTCGTCCTTGGGGTACCCTAATCCTACCTACTAAAAGGCCAAACAACCATGGGAGGAGGTTTGTTCAGGAGCTCTCTCTGAGTAATAAACCATAGTATTATTACAAAGCACCCAGTGGTTCCAAATCCCCATACTGTATTAAACCCAGTACCCATTGATAGCAGATTTTTCACCATCACTGATCTGTGTATTACATTATTTATTATTTCAGGGGATCAAGCCAACCAATATCTTTTTGCTTTTACCTGGGAAGGCCAATATCTTTTTGTCTTCACCTGGACAGTAATGCCTCAGGGTTTTACTGAAAGTTCTTCTATTTTCTCAAATATTAAAGGCAGACTTAGAGGATGTAATTTTTCTTCAAGGCTCTTCTTTACTACAATATGTAGATGACTTCCTTCTTTGCTCTCCTTCACAGGCAGCCTGTGAAAAAGACAGTATATATCTATTAAAGCAAGTGGCTGCTTAAGGTCATAGTGTCTGTAAAGAAAAACTGCAGTGAGTAACAACTCAAGTGAAATAATAAAGCCATTTAATTTCAGAGAATGAATTACATTTAGAACCAGACCAGATTCAAGGCATTTTACAATTTCCTCAGCCCAAAACAAATGCCAGCTTTGTGAGTGGGTTTCTTGGATTCACTGACTACTTTTGAAACTGAATTCCTAACTTTTCTCTTCTGGTCCAACTCCTATGTACTTTATATAAATTTACCAAACCTAACCCCATTACCTGGACAAAATCATAAGGGTAAGTTTTTAAAAAGTCAAAGGAGAAATTGATAAATTCTCCAGTTCTAGGTAATCCTAAGTATAAACTCCTTTTTTTTTTCTCTTTCTCTATGAAAAGGAAGAAAATACTTCAGGGATCTTAACCCAAAAGCATGGAGGCCTACACCATCCTCCAGGATACTACAGTTGACAACTGGATCCCATCTCCTGTGGATTCCCTCTCTGCCTAAGAGCAGTCCCTGCTGCATCCCTGTGAGTCAAGGCAACTGAGAAGATAGTCATGGGATCCTCCCGACTGTGTTTTTTCTCATGCCATGGAAGCCCTTTTATACTGTCATCACACTCAGCATTTTTCTGCTAGCTGGCTAACCTCCTATGAGCCTCTCCTATTTACTATTCATCATATTATTCAATCATGCTCCAATAACCTTAACCCTGTGGCTCTCTGGACCTTTCCTTCAGATGAAACACCACGTGACTGCTTAACTCTGACAGACTAGCTTTTATATTTTTATTTTTTATTTTTTATTTTTTATTTTTTTTAAATTAATTTATTGTTATTATACTTTAAGTTGTAGGGTACATGTGCATAACGTGCAGGTTTGTTACATATGTATACTTGTGCCATGTTGGTCTGCTGCACCCATCACCTCGTCATTTACATCAGGTATAACTCCCAATGCAATCCCTCCCCCCTCCCCCCTCCCCCTTCCCCATGATAGGCCCCGGTGTGTGATGTTCCCCTTCCTGAGTCCAAGTGATCTCATTGTTCAGTTCCCACCTATGAGTGAGAACATGCGGTGTTTGGTTTTCTTGTTCTGGTGATAGTTTGCTAAGAATGATGGTTTCCAGCTGCATTCATATCCCTACAAAGGATGCAAACTCACTCTTTTATGGCTGCATAGGCATTCCATGGTGTATATATGTGCTACATTTTCTTAATCCACCCGTCACTGACGATTACTTCTAGCTGATCTCCAAGTCTTTGGTTATTAGAATAGTGCTGCAATAAACATACGGTGCATGTGTCTTTATAGCAGCATAATTTATAACTTTTGGGTATATACCCAGTAATGGGATGGTTGTCAAGGTATGGTACATCTGTTCTAGATCCTTTTGAGGAATCGCCATCACTTATAATGGTTGAACTAGTTTACAATCCCAACAACAGTGTAAAAGCAATTCCTATTTCTCCACATCCCTCCAGCACCTGTTGTTTTCCCTGACTTTTTAATGATCGCCATTCTAACTGGTGTGAGATGGTATCTCATTGTGGTTTTGATTAGCATTTCTCTCTGATGGCCAGTGATGATGAGCATTGGCATGTCTGTTGGCTGGCGAATGTCTTCTTTGAGAAATGTCTGTTCATATCCTTTGCCCAATTTTTTGATGGGTTGTTTGATTTTTCCTTGTAAATTCCATTTGAGTTCTTTTGTAGGTTCTGGATATTAGCCCTTTGTCAGATGAGTAGATTGCAAAAATTTTCTCCCATTCTGTGGTTGCCTGTTCACTCTGATGGTAGTTTCTTTTGCTGTGCAGAGGCTCTTTAGTTTTAATTAGATCCCATTTTATTCTTAGCTTTTATTGCCGTTGTTATGTTTTAGACATGAAGTCTCTTTTTGCCCATGCTGCCTTATGTCCTGAATGGTACTACTCTAGGTTTTCCTCTAGGATTTTGGCGGTATTAGGTCTAACATTTAAGTCTCTATTTCTTTTCTCTTGCCTGGATTGCCCTAGCCAGAACTTCCAACACTATGTTGAATAAGAGTGGGTGAGAGGGCATCCCTGTCTTGTGCTGCTGGCTAAAGGAATTTTTCCAGCTTTACCCATTCAGTATGATATTGGCTGTGGCTTTGTCATAAATAGTTTCGTTATTTTGAGATAATGCCCACCAATAATGTAATTTATTACGCTTTTAGCATGAAGGGCTGTTAAATTTTCTCAAAGGCCTTTTTCTGCATATTGAGACAACGTGTTTTTGTCTTTGGTTCTATTTATATGCTGGATTACATTTATTGATTTGTGTATGTTGAACCAGCCTTGCATCTCAGGGATGAAGCCCACTTGATCATGGTGGATGTTGCTTTTTGATGTGCTGCTGGATCCGGTTTCCCAGTATTTTGGTTGGAGGATTTTGCATCAATGTTCATCAGGATATTGGTCTAAAAATTCTCTTTTTTGTTGTGTCTCTGCCAGGCTTTGCATCGATGATGTTGGCCTCATAAAATGAGTTAGGAGGATTCCTCTTTTTCTATTGATTGGAATAGTTTCAGAAGGAATGGTACCAGCTCTCCCTTTGTACCTCTGGTAGAATTCAGTTGTGAATCCATCTGGTCCTGACTATTTGGTTGGTAGGCTATTAATTATTGCCTCAATTTCAGAGCCTGCTGGTCTATTCAGGATTCAACTTTCCTGCTTTAGTCTTGGGAGAGTGTAAGTGTCCAGGAAATTATCCATTTCTTCTAGGTTTTCTAGTTTATTTTATGAGGTGTTTATAGCATTCTCTGACGGTAGTTTGTATTTCTGTGGGTCAGTGTTATCCCTTATCATTTTATTGCATCTATTTGATTCTTCTCTTTTTTCTTTATTAGTCTTGCTAATGGTCAATGAATCTCAGGTTCTTTTCAAAAACCAACTCCTGGATCTGCTGATTTTTGAGGGTTTTCTTGGTGTCTCTATCTCCTTCAGTTCTGTTTCCTGATCTTTTAGTTATTTCTTGCCTCTGCTAGCTTTTTGACCGTGTTTGCTCTGTTTCTAGTTCTTTTTAATTGTGGGATGTTAGAGGTCACTCTTAGATCTTTCCAGCTTTCTCTCTCTTTGTGGGCATTTAGTGCTATAAATTCTCTACACACTGCTTTAAATGTGTCCCAGAGATTCTGGTATGTTGTATCTTTTGTTCTCATTGGTTTCAAAGAACATCTTTATTTCTGCCTCATTCTCGCTATGCACCCAGTAGTCATTCAGAGCAGGTTATTCAGTTTCCATGTAGTTGAGCGGTTTTGATTGAGTTTAGTCCTGAGTTCTAGTTTGATTGCACTGTGGTCTGAGAGACAGTTTGTTATAATTTCTGTTCTGTACATTTGCTGAGGAGTGCTTACTTCCAATTCTGTGGTCAATTTTGAATAAGTGTGATGTGGTGCTGAGAAGTAACGCTCATTCTGGTTGATTTGTGGTGGAGAGTTCCAGATGTCTATTAGGTCTGCTTATGCAGAGATGAGTTCAATTCCTGGATATCCTTGTTAACTCTCTGTCTTGTTGATCTGTCTAATGTTGACAGTGGAGTGTTGGAAGTCTCCATTATTATTGTATGGGAGTCTAAGTCTCTTTGTAAGTCTCTATGACTTGCTTTATGAATCTGGGTGCCCTGCATTATGCATATATATTTAGGATAAGGCTCTTCCTGTTGAATTGATCCTCACCATTATGTAATGGCCTTCTTTGTCTCTTTTGATCTTTTGATGGTTTAAAGTCTGTTTTCTCAGAGACTAGGATTGCAACCCCTGCTTTTTTTTTGTTCTCCATTTGTTTATAGATCTTCCCTCCATCCCTTTTATTTTGAGCCTATGTGTGTCTCTGCATGAGAGATGGGTCTCCTGAATACAGCAAACAGATGGGTCTTGACTTTTATCCAGTTTGCCAGTCTGTGTCTTTAATTGGACCATTTAGTCCATTTTACATTTAAGGTTACATTGTTATGTGTGAACTTGATCCTGTCATTATGATATTAACTGGTTATTTTGCTCAATAGTTGATGCAGTTTCTTCCTAGCCTCGACATGTTCTTATATTTTGGCCTGTTTTTTGCAATGACTGGTACCGGTTCCTTTTCCCATGTTGAGTGCTTCCTTCAGGGTCTCTTGTAAGGCAGGCCTGGTGGTGACAAAATTCCTAAGCATTTGCTTATCTGTAAAGGATTTTATTTCTCCTTCAATTATGAAACTTAGTTTGGCTGATATGTAAAATTCTGCTGAAAATTTTCTTTAAGAATGTTGAATATTGGCCCCCACTCTCTTCTGGCTTGGAGAGTTTCTGCCGAGAGATCTGCTGTGAGTCTGATGGGCTTCCTTTGTGGATAACCCCGACCTTTCTTTCTGGCTGCCCTTAAGATTTTTTTCCTTCATTTCAACTTTGCACCTGGCACTATGTGTCTTGCAGTTGCTCTTCTCTCAAGGAGTATCTTGTGGCATTCTCTGCGGCTTCCTGAATTTGGAATGTTGGCCTGCCCTATGTCTTCCTGATGCTATCCGAAGAGGAAGCTCTAACTTGATTCCATTTCTTTCCTCCTCACTTTCAGGCACCCTGTCAGACGATTTGGTCTTTTATAATCCCATACTTCTTGAAGGCTTTGTTCATTTTGTTTATCTTTCACTTCACTTCATTCGGTCGGATCCTCAATTGCTGATACTCTTTCTTCCAGTTGATCGAATCGGTTACTGGCTTGTGCATTTGTCTTCACTTATTTCTCGGTCATGGTTTTCATCTCTGTCAGTTCATGGCTTCTTGCATTAGTTTTATTCTAGTTATCAATTCTTCCACTCTTTTTCTCTCAAGATTTTAGTTTTTTGAAGTTGGTATTGCATTCCTCCTTTAGCCTGGAGAATTTTGATGCATCTAGAGTTTCTTCTCTCATCTCGTCAAAGTCATTCTCCATCTAGCTTTGATCCTCATGCTTTGGCTTATGAGCTGCATTCCTTTGCAGGGGAGATGCTCTTATTTTTTGAATTTCCAACTTTCTGCCCCAATTTCTTTTCCCCCATCTTGTGGTTTTATCTGCCTTCTTGGTCTTTGATGATGGTGACGTACTGATGGGGTTTTGGTGGGTGTCCTTTCTGTTTGTTAGTTTTCCTTCTAACAGTCAGGACCCTCAGCTGTAGGTCTGTTGAGATTGCTTGGAGGTCCACCCAGACCCTGTTTGCCTGCATCAGCAGGTAGAGGCTGCAGAAGATAAAATATAGCTGAACAGTGAGTGTACCTGTCTGATTCTTGCTTTGGAAGCTTCCTCTCCGGGGTGTATTCCACCGTGTGAGGTGTGGTGTGTCGGTCTGCCCCTAGTGGGGGATGTCTCCCAGTTAGGCTATTCAGGGGTCAGGGACCCACTTGAACAGGCAGTCTGTCCCTTCTCAGATCTCAACCTCCATGTTGGGAGATCCACTGGTCTCTTCAAAGCTGTCAGACAGAGTCGTTTGCATCTGCAGAGGTTTCTGCTGCTGTTGTTGTTGTTGTTGTTGTTGTTTAGCTGTGCCGTGTCCCCAGAGGTGGAGTCTACTGAGACTGGCAGGGCTCCTTGAGCTGCTATGAGCTCCACCCAGTTGGAGCTTCCCAGCCACTTTGTTTATCTACTTAAGCCTCAGCAATGGCGGGCGCCCCTCCCCTAGCCTCGCTGCTGCCTTGTGGTTAGATCACAGACTGCTGTGCTAGCAATAAGGGAGGCTCCCTGGGCGTGTGACCCTCCCGGCCAGGTGTGGGATATAATCTCCTGGTGTGCCCGTTTTCTAAGACCCTTGGTAAAGCGCAGTATTGGGGAGGGAGTTCCCCGATTTTCCAGGTGTTGTGTGTCTCAGTTCCCCTGGCTAGGAAAAGGGATCCCCTTCCCCCTTGCGCTTCCCAGGTGAGGCAGTGCCTCACCTGGCTTCAGCTCTCACTGATCGGGCTGCAGCAGCTGACCAGCACCAATTGTCTGGCAATCCCTAGTGAGATGAACCCAGTACCTCAGTTGAAAATGCAGAAATCACCTGTCTTCTGTGTCGCTCATCCTGGGAGCTGGAGACTGGAGTTGTTCCTATTCGGCCATCTTGCTCCACAGTCTTGCCTTTCTTTTAAAACATTCCATGTAACATTTTTCCTCGATAATAGAAAAATACAAATTATTGAAAATATATCTCACTTGTCTTCCTTCCACAGCTGTCACTCTGAAATGCTTTCCTGATACTATTCTTGCATCTGAGGGAATAGTAAAATAGGATATGTTTTATAGGACTTTATTTGTTCTTTTCTTGGGTAATGGAATTGGAAAATATTCTGAGCATGTTATGTCACTTTGGCTGTTATGAAAATGAAGCCATCACGGCTGACCTTTCCCAAATTTTAAACTTGTTATAAAATGTGTCTGGCCCTTCACACGTCTGTTTCTTAGGAATTTTCCACTTTTGTGAAGATATGGCTCCTCTTTTCACTCAGGCACCAGATATCCAGGAAGTTGAAGCCCTTTCAGAAATTTTAGGAAAAACATATGACATTTCTCTCTCCTTACATAGTAATTAACACACTTGCTTTCTTGTCCTTCCAGAATATAACCCACACTTCCTTTCTCCCCAAACACATACAGATGTTCAGTGAGAAAATAAGTGTCACCTCAGTTCTCTCAGGGACTGATCTAAGAACTCAATATACCTTAAAATCATCTAACTTAATCCTGACAAAAACTCCAAAAGGTAAGTTTAAAAAACTCAGGCTCTAAAAGGGGAAGAACACCCCAAGATCACATAGTTCGTGAAAGGAAGACTTGAATCTTGGCATCTGATTCCAGAGTGACTCAGTGTAGCAAAGACTATAATAGTTTATGTGGAACACTGTATGGGTTTGAGGAGTAATAATTAGCTCAGCCTGATGGAAGAGGATATAAACAACTTCCCAGAGAAGGTGTTTCTTTACCTGAATCTTACCAGATGAGAACTATCCAGACACACAAGATTTTATCTTGTTCTGATGACCACAGGAAGAGGGAGTAGCATGTGTCAGGATATTAAACTGGAAGTTTTAACTGAGGCACCAAGTCCTGGGAGACAACAGATACTAAAGTGAGTTGTGACACACAAAATGAAGATATTTATAAGAAATAATAATAATAATCAATATGGTAACACAAGCCTCTCAATCTAATGTGGATCTAAAAAGAACTGAGAGCTGGAGATAAGAGAGCTGGAGATAAGATAAGATAAGAAAACTCTCTGAGTTTTCTTTCAGAGAAAGCTGCATACTGAACCCCAAATCCTCCTAACAGGGAGAGGGGTGTTTTTCTCTTTATCTCAAGATTAATGGAAGAAGCTTCAATAGAACCACTTAGCAAGTTTGATATATATCCCTTGCTTTTATGAGAGAAAGAGCCATAGAAAAGAAGAAATGTGAAGGGAGAGAGATAAAGAAAATGATGAAATTATGTTTAGGGAATGCTTTCACTTCTTTTCATGGTAAGGCAATAAAATAACTGGGGATCCCAGTACCTGGTAGTGGACAGTGAGCCAGGTAGGCCCCACAGTGGTGCTGTCCCCATGCCTAACCCTGCCTCTGGTCCCACCCTCCAACCCCTATCTCCTAGCCAGGCCCTGCCCCAACCGTCCCTGCCATGCTAGATGGAGGAGGATGTAGCTGCTCCTTGTCTGCCTATTGTCCTGCCAAGTGTTCATCTAGGGGAAAAAAAGGCATTAGAGAAATGTCCAAATATGTTATTTTTTCCTTCATTTCAACTTTGGTGAATCTGGCAATTATGTGTCTTGGAGTTGCTCTTCTCGAGGAGTATCTTTGTGGCGTTCTCTGTATTTCCTGGATTTGAATGTTGGCCTGCCCTACTAGGTTGGGGAAGTTCTCCTGGATGTTATCCTGAAGAGTGTTTTCCAACTTGGTTCCATTTTCCCCCTCACTTTCAGGCTCTCCAATCAGACGTAGATTTGGTCTTTTTACATAATCCCATACTTCTTGCAGGCTTTGTTCATTTCTTTTTCTTCTTTTTTCTTTTGGTTTCTCTTCTCGCTTCATTTCATTCATTTGATCCTCAATCGCTGATACTCTTTCTTCCAGTTGATCGAGTCGGTTACTGAAGCTTGTGCATTTGTCACGTATTTCTCGTGTCATGGTTTTCATCTCTTTCATTTCGTTTATGACCTTCTCTGCATTAATTACTCTAGCCGTCAATTCTTCCACTTTTTTTTCAAGATTTTTAGTTTCTTTGCGCTGGGTACGTAATTCCTCCTTTAGCTCTGAGAAATTTGATGGACTGAGCCTTCTTCTCTCATCTCGTCAAAGTCATTCTCCGTCCAGCTTTGATCCATTGCTGGCGATGAGCTGTGCTCCTTTGCCGGGGGAGATGTGCTCTTATTTTTTGAATTTCCAGCTTTTCTGCCCTGCTTTTTCCCCATCTTTGTGGTTTTATCTGCCTCTGGTCTTTGATGATGGTGATATTACTGATGGGGTTTTTGGGTGCGGAAGTGTCCTTCCTGTTTGATAGTTTTCCTTCTAACAGTCAGGACCCTCAGCTGTAGGTCTGTTGGATATTGCTTGAGGTCCTCAGACCCTGTTTGCCTGGGTATCAGCAGCAGGCTGCAGAATATAGAATATTTCTGAACAGCGGGAGGTGGCCTGTCTGATTCTTGCTTTGGGAAGCTTCCTCTCAGGGGTGGCCTCCACCCTGGTGTGGAGTGTCAGACTGCCCTAGTGGGGGATGTCTCCCAGTTACTCAGGGGTCAGGGACCCACGCCAGGCAGGCAGTCTGTCCATTCTCAGATCTCCCAACCTCGTGTTGGGAGGATCACTGCTCTCTTCAAAGCTGTCAGACAGAGTCGTTTGTGTCTGCAGAGGTTTCTGCTGCTTTGTTGTTGTTGTTGTTGTGTAGCTGCTGCCCTGTCCCCAGAGGTGGAGTCTACAGAGACCCAGGCAGGTTTCCCTTGGCTGCTGAGCTCCACTGGGACTTCCCAGCACTTTGTTCATAAGCCTCAGCAATGGCGGGCGCCCCTCCCCCTTCCTTCTGCTTGCGGTAGATCACAGACTGCTGTGCTAGCAATGAGGGGAGGCTCTCCCGTGAGTGGGACCCTCCCGGCCAGGTGTGGGATATATGATCTCCTGGTATGCCTGTTTGCTTAAAGTGCAATGTGTGGGGTGGGGTTACCCAATTTTTCCAGGTGTTGTTGTGTGTCTCAGTTCCCTGGCTGGGAAAAGGATTCCCTTCCCCTTGCGCTTCCCAGGTGGCCGATACCTCGCCCTACTTCAGCTCACCGGCTGGTAGGGCTCCAACAGCTGACCAGCACCGGTCGTGGCACTCCCCAGTGAGATGAACCCAGTACCTCAGTTGAAAATGCAGAAATCACCGGTCTTCTGTGTCGCTGTCGCTGGGAGTTGGAGACTGGAGCTGTTCCTATTCGGCCATCTTGCTCCGCCCTCTAGTTGCATTGTTAAGAAAACTGATATAGTGCTTAATTTGGACCAGGTGATTTTCTTTCTTTTTTTTTTCTTTTATTATTATTATTATTATTATTATTATTATTATTATTATACTTTAAGTTCAAGGGTACATGTGCATAACGTGCAGGTTTGTTACATATGTATACTTGTGCCATGTTGGTGTGCTGCACCCATCAACTCGTCAGCACCCATCAACTCGTCATTTACATCAGGTATAACTCCCAATGCAATCCCTCCCCCCTCCCCCCTCCCCATGATAGGCCCCGGTGTGTGATGTTCCCCTTCCCGAGTCCAGGTGATCTCATTGTTCAGTTCCCACCTATGAGTGAGAACATGCGGTGTTTGGTTTTCTGTTCTTGTGATAGTTTGCTAAGAATGATGGTTTCCAGCTGCATCTATGTCCCTACAAGGGACACAAACTCATCCTTTTTTATGGCTGCATAGTATTCCATGGTGTAATGTGCCACATTTTCTTAATCCAGTCTGTCACTGATAGACATTTGGGTTGATTCCGTCATTGCTATTGTGAATAGTGCCACAATAACCATATGTGTGCATGTGTCTTTACAGCAGCATGATTTATAATCCTTTGGGTATATACCCAGTCATGGGATGGCTGGGTCATATGGTACTTCTAGTTCTAGATCCTTGAGGAATCGCCATACTGTTTTCCATAATGGTTGAACTAGTTTACAATCCCACCAACAGTGTAAAAGTGTTCCTATTTCTCCACATCCTCTCCAGCACCTGTTGTTTCCTGACTTTTTAATGATCGCCATTCTAACTGGTGTGAGATGGTATCTCATTGTGGTATTGATTTGCATTTCTCTGATGGCCAGTGATGATGAGCATTTTTTCATGTGTCTGTTCGCTGTATGAATGTTTCCTTTTGAGAAATTTCTGTTCATATCCTTTGCCCACTTTGTGACGGGGTTGTTTGTTTTTTTCTTGTAAATTTGTTTGAGTTCTTTGTAGGTTCTGGATATTAGTCCTTTGTCAGATGAGTAGATTGCAAAAATTTTCTCCCATTCTGCAGGTTGCCCGTTCACACTGATGGTAGTTTCTTTTGCTGTGCAGAAGCTCTTTAGTTTAATGAGATCCCATTTGTCAATTTTGGCTTTTGTTGCCATTGCTTTTGGTGTTTTAGACATGAAGTCCTTGCCCATGCCTATGTCCTGAATGGTATTACGTACGTTTTCTTCTAGGGTTTTTATGGTATTGGGTCTAATATTTAAGTCTCTAATCCATCTTGAATTGATTTTCATATAAGGAGTAAGGAAAGGATGAAGTTTCAGCTTTCTACTTATGGCTAGCCAATTTTCCTAGTACCATTTATTAAATAGGGAATCCTTTCCCCATTTCTTGTTTTTCTCAGGTTTGTCAAAGATCAGATGGCTGTAGATGTGTGGTATTATTTCTGAGGACTCTGTTCTATTCCATTGGTCTATATCTCTGTTTTGGTACCAGTACCATGCTGTTTTGGTTACTGTAGCCTTGTAGTATAGTTTGAAGTCAGGTAGCATGATGCCTCCAGCTTTGTTCTTTTGACTTAGGATTGTCTTGGCAATGCGGGCTCTTTTTTGTTTCCATATGAACTTTAAAGCAGTTTTTTCCAGTTCTGTGAAGAAACTCATTGGTAGCTTGATGGGGATGGCATTGAATCTATAAATTACCTTGGGCAGTATGGCCATTTTCACGATATTGATTCTTCCTATCCATGAGCATGGTATGTTCTTCCATTTGTTTGTGTCCTCTTTTATTTCAGTGAGCAGTGGTTTGTAGTTCTCCTTGAAGAGGTCCTTTACATCCCTTGTAAGTTGGATTCCTAGGTATTTTATTCTCTTGGAAGCAATTGTGAATGGAAGTTCATTCATGATTTGGCTCTCTGTTTGTCTGTTACTGGTGTATAAGAATGCTTGTGATTTTTGCACATTAATTTTGTATCCTGAGACTTTGCTGAAGTTGCTTATCAGCTTAAGGAGATTTTGGGCTGAGACAATGGGGTTTTCTAAATATACAATCATGTCATCCGCAAACAGGGACAATTTGACTTCTTCTTTTCCTAACTGAATATGCTTTATTTCTTTCTCTTGCCTGATTGCCCTAGCCGGAACTTCCAACACTATGTTGAATAAGAGTGGTGAGAGAGGGCATCCCTGTCTTATTGCCAGCTTTTCAAAGGGAATTTTCCAGTTTTTTGCCCATTCAGTATGATATTGGCTGTGGGTTTATCCAAAAATAGCTCTTATTATTTTGAGATCACGTTCTATCAATGCAGATTTATTGAGCATTTTTAGCATGAAGGGCTGTTGAATTTTGTCAAAGGCCTTTTCTGCATCTATTGAGATAATCATGTGGTTTTGTTTTGGTTCTGTTTATATGTATGCTGGATTCACGTTTACTGATTGGTATCAGACCAACCTTGCATCCCAGGGATGAAGCCCACTTGATCATGGTGGATAAGCTTTTTGATGTGCTGCTGGATTCTTTTTGCCAGTAGTTTGCTGAGGATTTTGCATCAATGTTCATCAGGGATATTGGTCTAAAATTCTCTTTTTTTGTTGTGTCTCTGCCAGGCTTTGGTATCAGGATGATGTTGGCCTCATAAAATGAGTTAGGGAGGATTCCCTCTTTTTCTATTGATTGGAATAGTTTCAGAAGGAATGGTACCAGCTCCTCCTTGTACCTCTGGTAGAATTCAGCTGTGAATCCATCTGGTCCTGGACGTTTTTTGGTTGGTAGGCTATTAATTATTGCCTCAATTTCAGAGCCTGCTATTTGTCTATTCAGGGATTCAACTTCTTCCTGGTTTAGTCTTGGGAGAGTGTAAGTGTCCAGGACTTTATCCATTTCTTCTAGATTTTCTAGTTTATTTGTGGAGAGGTGTTTGTAGTATTCTCTGATGGTAGTTTGTATTTCTGTGGAGTCGGTGGTAATATCCCCTTTATCATTTTTTATTGCATCTATTTGATTCTTCTCTCTTTTTTTCTTTATTAATCTTGCTAGCAGTCTATCAATTGTGTTGATCTTTTCAAAAAACCAACTCCTGGATTCATTGATTTTTTGGAGGGTTTTTTGTGTCTCTATCTCCTTCAGTTCTGCTCTGCTCTTAGTTATTTCTTGCCTTCTGCTAGCTTTCGAATGTGTTTGCTCTTGCTTCTCTAGTTCTTTTAATTGCGATGTTAGAGTGTCAATTTTAGAGCTTTCCAGCTTTTTCTTGTGGGCCTTTAGTGCTATAAATTTCCCTCTACACACTGCTTTAAATGTGTCCCAGAGATTCTGGTATGTTGTATCTTTGTTCTCATTGGTTTCAAAGAACATCTTTATTTCTGCCTTCATTTCGTTATGTACCCAGTAGTTATTCAGGAGCAGGTTATTCAGTTTCCATGTAGTTGAGCAATTTTGAATGAATTTCTTAGTCCTGAGTTCTAGTTTGATTGCACTGTGGTCTGAGAGACAGTTGGTTATAATTTTTGTTCTTGTACATTTGCTGAGGAGTGCTTTACTTCCACTTAGGTGGTCAATTTTGGAATAAGTGTGATGTGGTGCTGAGAAGAATGTCTATTCTGTTGATTTGGGGTGGAGAGTTCTGTAGATGTCTATTAGGTCTGCTTGCTGCAGAGATGAGTTCAATTCCTGGATATCCTTGTTAACTTTCTGTCTCGTTGATCTGTCTAATGTTGACAGTGGAGTGTTGAAATCTCCCATTATTATTGTATGGGAGTCTAAGTCTCTTTGTAAGTCTCTAAGGACTTGCTTGATGAATCTGGGTGCTCCTGTATTGGGTGCATATATATTTAGGATAGTTAGCTCTTCCTGTTGAATTGATCCCTTTACCATTATGTAATGGCCTTCTTTGTCTCTTTTGATCTTTGATGGTTTAAAGTCTGTTTTCTCAGAGACTAGGATTGCAACCCCTGCTTTTTTTTGTTCTCCATTTGCTTGGTAGATCTTCCTCCATCCCTTTATTTTGAGCCTATGTGTGTCTCTGCATGTGAGATGGGTCTCCTGAATACAGCAAACGGATGGGTCTTGACTCTTTATCCAGTTTGCCAGTCTGTGTCTTTTAATTGGACCATTTAGTCCATTTACATTTAAGGCTAATATTGTTATGTGTGAACTTGATCCTGCCATTATGATATTAACTGGTTATTTTGCTCTTTAGTTGATGCAGTTTCTTCCTAGCCTCGATGGTCTTTACATTTTGGCCTGTTTTTGCAATGACTGGTACTGGTTGTTCCTTTCCATGTTGAGTGCTTCCTTCAGGGTCTCTTGTAAGGCAGGCCTGGTGGTGACAAAATCTGTAAGCATTTGCTTATCTGTAAAGGATTTTATTCCTCCTTCAATTATGAAACTTAATTTGGCTGGATATGAAATTCTGGTTTGAAAATTCTTTAAGAATGTTGAATATTGGCCCCCACTCTCTTCTGGCTTGGAGAGTTTCTGCCGAGAGATCTGCTGTGAGTCTGATGGGCTTCCCTTTGTGGATAACCCGACCTTTCTTTCTGGCTGCCCTCAAAATTTTTTCCTTCATTTCAACTTTGGTGAATCTGGCAATTATGTGTCTTGCAGTTGCTCTTCTCAAGGAGTATCTTTGTGGCTTTCTCTGTATTTCCTGAATTTGAATGTTGGCCTGCCCTATTAGGTTGGGGAAGTTCTCCTGGATGATATCCTGAAGAGTGTTTTCCAACTTGATTCCATTTTCCTCCTCACTTTCAGGCACCCCAGTCAGACGTAGATTTGGTCTTTTTACAGAATCCCATACTTTTTGAAGGCTTTGTTCATTTCTTTTTCTTCTTTTTTCTTTTGGCTTATCTTTTCGCTTCATTTCATTCATTTGATCCTCAATCGCTGATACTCTTTCTTCCAGTTGATCGAGTCGGTTACTGAAGCTTGTGCATTTGTCACTTATTTCTCGTGTCATGGTTTTCATCTCTGTCAGTTCGTTTATGGCCTTCTCTGCATTAAGTATTCTAGTTATCAATTCTTCCACTCTTTTTTCAAGATTTTTAGTTTCTTTGTGCTGGGTACGTAATTCCTCCTTTAGCTCTGAGAAATTTGATGGACTGAAGCCTTCTTCTCTCATCTCGTCAAAGTCATTCTCCGTCCAGCTTTGATCCATTGCTGTTGATGAGCTGCGCTCCTTTGCCGGGGGAGATGCGCTCTTATTTTTTGAATTTCCAACTTTTCTGCCCTGCTTTTTCCCCATCTTTGTGGTTTTATCTGCCTCTGGTCTTTGATGATGGTGATGTATTGATGGGGTTTTGGTGTGGGTTCCTTCCTGTTTGTTAGTTTTCCTTCTAACAGTCAGGACCCTCAGCTGTAGGTCTGTTGGAGATTGCTTGAGGTCCACTCCAGACCCTGTTTGCCTGGGTGTCAGCAGCAGAGGCTGCAGAAGATAGAATATTTCTGAACAGCAAGTGTACCTGTCTGATTCTTGCTTTGGAAGCTTCCTCTCCGGGGTGTACTCCACTGTGTGAGGTGTGGGGTGTCGGTCTGCCCCTAGTGGGGGATGTCTCCCAGTTAGGCTACTCAGGGGTCAGGGACCCACTTGAACAGGCAGTCTGTCCCTTCTCAGATCTCAACCTCCGTGTTGGGTGATCCACTGGTCTCTTCAAAGCTGTCAGACAGAGTCGTTTGTGTCTGCAGAGGCTTCTGCTGCTTTTTTTTGTTGTTGTTGTTGTTGTTGTTTACCTGTGCCCTGTTACCAGAGGTGGAGTCTTCAGAGAATGGCAGGCCTCCTTGAGCTGCTGTGATCTCCACCCAATTCGAGCTTCCTAGGGCCTTTGTTTATCTACTTAAGCCTCAGCAATGGCGGGCGCCCATCCCCCAGTCTCACTGCTGCCTTGTGGTTAGATCGCAGACTGCTGTGATAGCAATGAGGGAGGCTCCCTGGGCATGTGACCCTCCCGGCCAGGTGTGGGATATAATCTCCTGGTGTTCCCGTTTTCTAAGACCCTTGGTAAAGCGCAGTATTGGGGTGGGAGTTACCCGATTTTCCAGGTGTTGTGTGTTTCAGTTCCCATGGCTAGGAAAAGGGATTCCCTTCCCCCTTGGGCTTCCCAGGTGAGGCCATGCCTCCCCCTGCTTCAGCTCTCTCTGGTCAGGCTGCAGCAGCTGACCAGCACTGATTGTCCGGCACTCCCTAGTGAGATGAACCCAGTACCTCAGTTGAAAATGCAGAAATCACCTGTCTTTTGTGTCGCTGGCGCTGAGAGCTGGAGACTGGAGCTGTTCCTATTTGGCCATGTTGCTCTGCCCTACCAGGTGATTTTCAAATAATATTCACCTGTTCCCACATAAGTTTTTTTTTTTTTTTTTTTTTTTTTGAGGTGGAGTCTCACTCTGTCACTCAGGCTGGAGTGCGGTGCAACCATCTTGACTCACTGCAACCTCTGCATTCCGCGTTCAAGTAATTCTCGTGCCTCAGACTCCCAAGTAGCTGGGATTACATGTTCCCACTACCATGCCCGGCCAATTTTTGTATTTTTAGTTGAGAGGGGGTTTCACCATGTTGGCCAGGCTGGCCTTGAACTCCCTACATTAAGTGATCCACCTGCCTTGGCCTCCAAACTGCTGGGATTATAGGCATGAACCACTGTGCCTGGTCTGTATAGGCATTCTGATCCTCACTTTAGAGAGAAGAACACTGGGATTCAGTGATGAAACTTGCCCAGTGTTATAGCACTGGTATGTTGTGAACCTGGGATTTGACAGCAGGTCCATCTGGCTTCAAAGACTATATTCTTTCCACCCTATTAAAAGTCCTTATTAAATATATCTTCAAATAGGACAATATTTGCTGCCTGAGAGCACTCAAGAGTTTCATGAAGCAAATCAGAGAGTTTAAGGATGAATAAAAATCTGTAGTTTCAAGATTTGTGCCAGGATGGTGATGTCAATAATACTGATAATAAAAATTAGAATAGTAATCATTCATTAATTACATATTTATTGTGTGAATAATATAGGTCAGCTGCTGTGATGCAATTTATATCATATCAACCTAACAGGATCACAAAATGGCATTATTCTCATTTAACCAGTTGGAAACTAGGGTTTACAGAGTACAAATAATTTGCCTAAAATCCCACATCATGAAAATGATGGGGAGGTCATTCAATCCTATATTTGTCTGACTTCAAACTCATGCTGCTAATCATCATGTCGTATTGCCTCCAGCAGAGCACTGATAGAAAAGACATCTGGATATGCACTGGTCATTAAAGAGGTGGAATCTGTAATTTGTCAAAAGCCTTTGCATAGCTCTATTGCTTCAGTCTTTAATCAGATGATCAGAAGAGAATAGAGTGACCAGGAAATCAGTTACTGGATTTACAAAGGCAGCTTCCCAGAAGGTAAATTTCTCTGCGTCCCAGGGAAAACCAAATAAGACCCTGGTCAATGTTTTTGATGGACTACCTAGTTTCCATCAATAAGGGAAAGGTTAAGGCAACTATGGTACACATTATTGAAAATAATATGTAGTAAATAAAATAAATTCATTAAAAGCTTATGATATAATTTTTAAAGGACATGATAGGAAATTGTATATAGGTATGTTTATAACTATTTATAAAAATGCAGATTGTTCCATGGTGTATATGTGCCACATTTTCTTAATCCAATCTGTCACTGATGGACATTTGGGTTGATTCCAAGTCTTTGCTATTGTGAATAGTGCTGCAATAAACATACCTGTGCATGTGTCTTTAGAGCAGCATCAAAAAGGATGAGTTTGTGTCCTTTGTAGGGACATGGATGCAGCTGGAATCCATCATTCTTAGCAAACTATCACAAGAACAGAAAACCAAACACCGCATGTTCTCACTCATAGGTGGGAACTGAACAATGAGATCACTTGGACTCGGGAAGGGGAACATCACACACCGGGGCCTATCATGGGGAGGGGGGAGGGGGGAGGGATTGCATTGGGAGTTATACCTGATGTAAATGACGAGTTGATGGGTGCAGCACACCAACATGGCACAAGTATACATATGTAACAAACCTGCACGTTATGCACATGTACCCTACAACTTACAGTATAATAATAATAAATAAATTTAAAAAAAAAATAAAAAAAAAAATGCAGATTGTTGTTTTTTAAATCTTGAAGAACGTGCTCATAGCTGGGATGCAGGCCAGATATTCGGCAAAACTGTGAGAGAACATTTTCCTAAAGAGGAAAGTACAAACACCAGGGAATAATAATAATGATGTCCACCTAAATTATTTGATGTGATACAAAAATTATATAAAACACCTGGCACATGTGTACTCATCTGCAAGATTTTGGAGATGATTAACACACGCGCGTGCGCACACACACGCACGCACAAACTGCTTAGTGGAGTCTGTAAGCATTGGTCTTACCTAGTTCAGTGATAAATTTAAATAATGTCAGCTCCTTGGTGTGAAATAATTTTTCATTTTCTCTCCAAAAGTCTTAGAGCTGGAACAGTGAGAAAAGTCGTGAGGTCAACCCTGAAGTGGAGAAGAGGCACATTCTCTGTTTTTCACCAGCCGCAAGGCAACAACAAGAGTATCGCCCTTTACCCACCAGGTTGGGAACCCAGGGGACTGGTGCAGGAAGTTTGTGGTGAGAGAGAGTTAGGGAGTAAATACTGTATTTCCCTTAATATTCCCAGTCGAGATGTGCCTTTGCCAGACACTAAAGACAGTCAACTCATATGGGAAGATAAATAAGAACTTTTATTATGTACATTTTTTTATTTATAAAGAACTTTCACATCTATAGGATTTTTTAACAATCACAATAATGTTTGATGTAGATACTATTTTTCCCATTTATTGAGTTTGACAATGTCTCAAAAGTAAATGGCTAAATGAGTATTCAAACATAAACACATTAACTTCAAACCTAAAGCCTGGTTTTGTTCTAGGTTTGTTCAATGTTTCCTCCCTTATATTAGTGAGCTCTATATTTTAAAGAATTCTTTTGGGTTTTTTGTTTGTTTTGTTTTTATTTTGAGACAGTTCTGTTGCCCAGGCTGAAGTGCAGTGGCATGATCTCAGCTCACTGCAACTTCTGCCTCCCGGGTTCAAGCGATTCTTGTGCCTCAGCCTCCCAAGTAACTGGGATTACAGGTGTGTGCCACCGTGTTCAGCTAATTTTTTGTATTTTTAGTAGAAATGGGGTTTTACCATGATGCCCAGGCTGGTCTCAAACTCCTTAGCTCAGGTGATCTGCCTGCCTCAGCCTCCCGAAGTGCTGGGATTACAAGCGTGAGCCACCATTCCAGGCCTACACAGACTTCTTACTTCCCACATTCAGTTTGGAACTGGGAGGAGAGGTGTTACTAGTCCCTAAGGAATAAGAACACTTTTCAAGGACTAGAGATTTATTTTCTTCATAGGAAACACCTGAGTACATGCAGGATTTATTTTTGGTCAGTGATGATGCATAATAATAGTTGGAACATTCTCAGGGCTCAAAAAGTATTATTTGACCATAAAAATGAGTGTGAGAATCTTCAGAAACCTACTACGTTCAGATTGGCAAAAATATAAAAGAGATGCAGAATTAAGTGGAGGAGTTTGCTTTTTTTCATTATTTCTTTCAATAATTTGTTCATTCATTTACTCATTCAGAACAATATTGTATAAGTATGATGTGGCAAGAATTTTGTGAGGCACTGTAAGTAAAGAAAACAAAATTTTCTTTTTTAAAAATTTATTACTATTATACTTTAAGTTCTGGGATACATGTGCAGAATATGCAGGTTTGTTACATAGGTATACACATGTCATGGTGGTTTGCTGCACCCATTAACCCGTCATTTACATTAGGTATTTCTCCTAATGCTATCCCTCCCCTAGCCTCCCACCCCCTGACAGGCCCTGGTGTGTGATGTTCCCCTCCCTGTGTCCATGGGAAAACACAATTTTCTATCCCTCAAAGAGCTCCCAATCCGTTGAGAGAGACTGACAAAACAGTGCACATCAGACACTGTAATAAAGGTAAGAGCCAACTGCTGTGGGAGCACAAAGAGGGGCATCAAACCTAAATTAAAGGCATCAAGCAAGTGTTCTGTGTGGGAAACGCATGAGGGGAGAAGAAAAGACAGACACACCATACCTTTAAGAGTAAACAAGCTTTATCCCACGTAAACAGCAATGCAGATATAATAAGCAAATGATAAATGATATAATAAGCAAATTGGTATAATAAGCAAATGATATAATAAGCAAATTGCAATGGGAAGGGGAGGAGGGAAAAGGTGTATATATATATATACCCACCAGACTATGGAGGATTCACCACCAGTCTGGGAAGCAACAGCCTGGGTTCCAGAGTCAGACACTACACTCACCAGACTATGGAGGGCTCACTATCAGACTGGGAAGCAACAGTGTGGGCTCCAGAGTCAGACACTGCACTCACCAGATTATGGAGGATTCACCACCAGACCGGGAAGTAGCAGCCTGAGCTCCAGAGTCAGCCACTTATCTGTGCACAGACAAGGAGAGGTCTCATGAAGCTTCCACACTGTCTGGTACCCTAGCTCTTTTTGTAAGAAGTTGTTTTGCGTGAAGCCCAGTCATGAGGGCCCTTCGCGACTGGGCTCAAAGAACACAAAAGATCAACTTGATTTTGCGATTGTCTATTGTTTTGCAATAACTAATGTATAGGAATAGATTGAAATAGAGATTTCTCGGAAACAACGCTGGATGAATGCCTCAAGGAGCTCACACAACCTGTTCAGGGACTTGGTGATCATTGTTTGTGTCCACCTTTGATTGAGTTCAAATTTAATATTTAACTTTTTCTCCACATTGGGCCTCAATTTGATATTCAATTGTAGGAAAATACCCTTACAGATATATGGGGAAAGCACAGTTGATAGATTACAGATACATGGTAAGCACAGGAGAATTAAAACCACAATTAATAAAAACCACACCCACTATAGCTTTGCAAGGAGAGTAATATTGTGAGAATTGTCAGGGATAGACACATAATATTTAGTATGCAGTAACGCACAAACCCCTCCTTGGGCTGCGGTAAGCATATCTAATGCCACTTGATTTTGCAACACAACAATGCACAGCTGAGCAAATTCATCTGATAACAAATAAGTCCAGTGCTACTATCATTAAGAGCTTTTTCTACATGTAAGCTTAGTATTTTAATTTGTTGCTGAAGCAGGATTGTACTGGTGGCAGGGGAGAATACTGTGATAGGGTACCATCATCAGGGAGTCTGGCGCATTCATAACCATTGATGTTTGTAAGCATCTAGACTACTGGGGAGGGAATATTTTATCCCAGATGGTGAATGGAATTGATGGCCATCCCTAGGTGCATCTCCCCATCCAATGTGGGGTTGTGGGTGTAAATATATATATCTTTTTTCCTTTATCCCCTTCCCATTGCAACTTGTTTATTATATCAATTTGTATATTATATCATTGGCTTGTTATATCTGCATTGCCATTTACATGGGATAAAGCTTGTTTACCCTTAAAGGTATTGCATGTGTGTCTTTTCTTCTCCCCTCATGCATTTCCCACACAGAACAGCAAGGTAGGCTTGTAGAAAGTTACAAGTAAGCAGAAACTCAAGAAAATAAAAACAAGTAGAAGGTGACGTCAACGACATAGAGGCAGAGCAAGTAAAAGGGAGAGAAACAGAGGAATAGGAAAAGACCTAGAGAAGAGAAAGGATGGCAAATTTAGGAAACAATTATCAGAAAAATCAGAATGGCTGAAATGTACACTCGAACAGGGGAAGAGGTTCAGAATGAGTCCAGAGAAACTAGAAGGAATAAATCATGCAGGACCTTAGAAGCCATACTGAAGAATTTGCACACTACTCAAAAGGAAAGAAAGACCCATAGAAGGACTTAATCAGCAGATTGACAATCGTACTAAACACAGTTGGTATAGTTGAGGAGTGGATAATTAGCATGTGTTTGCGGTGGGTGGAGGACATGTTGGCAGCACAGGCATGGGGTAGTGGAATGCAAGACCAGAAGCAAAGAGACTCTTTAGGAGATCAAGTCATTTAGGTAAGATATTATGAAAGTCTGTATAAGATAGTGACCATGATGTTAGAGAGAACTATATTGATTTAAGTCTCCTTAATCAGAATCTAATGGACGTAGTAATTTTGATGTCAGCTGACTTTGATAAGAATGCAGAAAATAAGGAAAATGAGAGAGTTGAAAACCTCTCTAAATTTATGGCTTGAACAGCTGAGTTTATGGTTGTGCTATTCACTGAAGGGAATATAGAAGGAGAAACAGATTTGAGAAGTTTTGTTGCACAGAGTATGAGGTACCTATAGGTCATCCCTTGAGACAAATTTAGTAGGCAGGTGGATATATTTTGGATAGAGATAAAAATTCATGGACCATCAACATAAAGAAGGATGAGATTGCCTAAAACCAAATGAGATTAGTAAAAGCTAAGGAAAAAGAAGAAGGACAGGAGAGAAAGGGAGGAGAGGAAAGGAAAGGAATAGGGAGGAAAGCAAGGAAAGGGAAGGGAATAGTTGCTGAGGACAGACCATAGGGAACATTGACAATTAAGATAGTAACAGAGAAATAAAGTCCCCCAAAGATATCAAAGAACAACCAGAGATGGAGAAGGAGAATATAAAAATGTAGAGCCAAGGTTAAGTGCTGAAACAATTCATTGGATTTAGTAATAATGAGGATTTCGGTGACATGACTAGGAACAATGCGAATAAAAGGTGGGAATGGAATCTAGATTACAGTGGATTGAATAATAAACAGAAAGTCAGAATGTGCACATGGTGGATGGTTTGACTGATTCAATGTGGAAGCTTTGGTGGAAGAGTGGGAAGGAAGGACCTTGTGGTAAAGACAAGCAAATTGGTAAGAGAGCTATAAACCATGCAGTCCATCCTGAAGATTTAAGAGTGGAGGCAAAACAAATTTTGGAGAAAAATGAACAGGATTAGAGACTGGATAGATTTATGAGGCCAAATATCCTATATAATGGGTAGGATAAAAAAGAGAGAGAGAAAAAAGATTTGAATGTTTAGTTTTAACAATTTTTTTCTTTTTTAACTTTTATTTTAGATTCAGGGTGAACATGTGTAAGTTTGTTACCTTGGCATATTGCATGATGCAGAGGTTTGGGGTATGCATGATCCCATCACCCAGGTACTGAGCATAGTACCTAACAGTTTTTCAACTGTTGCTCCCTTCCTTCCTCCCTCCTCTAATAGTTCCCAGTGTCCATTGTTGCCACATAAGTCCCTGACAACCCAATGTTTAGCTCTCACTTATAAGTGAGAACATGTGGTATTTGTTTTTTTTTTTTCCTGAGTTAGTTCACTTAGGATAGTGACCTTCAGCTACATTCATGTTCCTGCAAAGGATATGATTTCATTCTTTTTATGGCTTCATAGTATTCCATGGTATATATGTACCACATTTTCTTTATTCAGTCCACCATTGATGAATACCTGGGTTGATTCCATGTCTTTGTTATTGTGAACAGTACTGTGATGAATATGCAAGTGTATTTGTCTTTTTGGGAGAATAACTTGTTTTCCTTTGGATATATACCCAGTAATAGGATTGCTGGTCCCATATGGTAGTTCTGTTCCAAGTTCCTTGAGAAATCTACAAAGTGCTTTCCACAATGGCTGAACTGATTTAGATTTCCACTAACAGTGCACAAACGTTCCCTTTTCTCCACAGCCTCATCGACATTTATTGTTTTTGACTTTGTTCCTCTTTACTGATTTGTATGCCCTTTATTTCTTTCTCTGTTTGATTTCTCTGGCTAAGACTTCTAGTACTATGTAGAATAGAAGTGATGAAAGTGGGCATCCTTGTTTTGTTCCAGTTCTCAGGGGGAATGCTTTCAACTTTTCCCCATTCAGCATAATGTTGGCTGTGGGTTTATTGTAGATGGCTTTTATTACCTTAAATTATGTCCCTTGTATGCCAATTTTGCTGAAGGTTTTAATCATAAAGCGATGTTGGATTTTGTCAAATGTTTTTTCTGCATCTATTGAGATGATCATGTGAGTTTTGTTTTAAATTCTGTTTAAGTGGTGTATTACATTTATTGACTTATGTATGTTAAATCGTCCCTGCATCCTGGTATGAAATTCTCTTGATCATGGTGGATTATCCTTTTGATATGCTATTGGTTTTGGTTCACTAGTATTTTGTTGAGGATTTTCACAACTGTGTTCATCAGGAGTATTGGCCTGCAGTTTTCTTTTTTTGTTATGTCTTTCCCTGGTTTTGCTATTAGGGTGATACTGGCTTCGCAGAATGTGTTAGGAAGGATTCCCTCTTTCTCTATGTTTTTGGAATGGTGTCAATAGGATTGGCACCAATTCTTCTTTGAATGTCTGATAGAATTCAGCTGTGAATCCATTTGGTTTCAGACTTTTCTCTGTTGGCATTTTAAAAAATTACTATGTCAATCTCTCTGCTTGCTATTGGTCTATTCAGAGACTCTATATCTTCCAGGTTTAATCTAGAAGGATTGTATATTTCAAGAAATTTGTTCATCTCCTCTAGGTTTTCTGGTTTATGAGCATAATGGTGTTCATAGTACCCTTGAATGATCTTTTGTATTGCTGTGGTATCGGTTGTAATATCTCCCATTTTGTTTCTAATTGAGCTTATTTGGATCTTCTGTCTTCTTTTCTTTGTTAATCTCACTAATAGTCTATTAATTTTATTTATCTTTTCAAATAACCAGCATTTTGTTTTATTTATCTTTTGTATTGTTTTTTGTTTGTTTCAATTTCATTTAGTTCTGCTTTGATCTTCGTTGTTTCTTTTCTTCTTCCAGGTGTGGGTTTGGATTGTTTTGTTTCTCCAATTCCATGAGATGTGATCTTAGATGGTCTATTTGTGCTGTTTCAGAGTTTTTGATGTGGGCATTTAATGCTATGAACTCTCCTCTTAGCACTCCCTTTGCTGTATCTCAGAGGTTTGATAGATTGTGTCAGTATTATCATTCAGTTCAAAGAATTTTTAAAATTTCATTGTTGACACAACAATCATTTAGGAACAGGTTATTTAATTTCCATGTATTTGCATGATTTTGAACGTTCCTTTTGGAGTTGATTTCCAATTTTATTCCATTGTAGTCTGAGAGAGTACTTGCTGTAATTTCGCTTTTCTTAAATTTACTGAGACTTGTTTTGTGGCCTATCATATGGTCTATTTGGAGAATGCTCCATGTGCTGATGAATAGAGTGTATATCCTGAAGTTGTTGGGTAGAATGTTCTATAAATATCATTAAGTCAATTTGTTCTGGGGTATAATTTAAGCCTATTGTTTCTTTGTTGACTTTCTGTCTTGATAACCCGTCTAGTGCTGTCAGTGGAGTGTTAGAGTCCCCTACTATTGTTGTGTCGCCATCTATGTCATTCCTTAAGTCCAGTAGTAATTGTTTTATAAATTTGGGAGCTCCAGCCTTAGGTGCATATACATTTAAAATTGTGATATTTTCTTGTTGGACTAGTCCTTTTATCATTACATAATGTCCCTCTTTGTCTTTTTTAACTGCTGTTTTTTTAACGTTAGTTTGGTCTGATGTAATAATAGCTATTCTTGCTTGTTTTTGGTGTCCATTTGCATGGAATATCTTTTCCACCCCTTTACCTTTAGTGTATGTGAGTCCTTATGTGTTAGGCAAGTCTCCTGAGGAGAGCAGAAACTTGGTTGGTGAGTTCTTATCCATTCTGCCATTCTGTATCTTTTCAGTAGAGCATTTAGGCCATTTACATTCAATGTTAATATTGAGATATGAGGCACTATTCTATTCATCATGCTATTCATTGCTGAATACCTTGTTTTTTTTTTTTTTTTTCTCATTGTGTTATTTTTACATAGGCCCTGTGAGATTTATGCTTTAAGGAGATTCTATTTTGGTGTATTTTAAGGATTTGTTTCAAGATTTAGAGCTCCTTTTAGCAGGTCTTGCAATACTGACTTGGTAGTGGTGAATTTGCTCGGCATTTGTTTGCCTGGAAAAGACTGCATCTTTTTTTCATTTATGAAGCCTAGTTTCGCTGGATACAAAATTCTTGGCTGATAATTGTTTTGTTTTAGGAGGCTAAAAATAGGACCCTAATCCCTTCTAGTTTGTAGGGTTTCTGTTGAGAAATCTGCTGTTAATCTGATAGGTTTTCCTTTAGAGGTTACCTGATGCTGTTGCCTCACACCTCTTTAGATTTTTTCCTTCATCTTGACTTTAGATAACCTGAAGACTATGTGCCTAAATGATGATCTTTTTACAATCAATTTCCCAGGTATTCTTTGAACTTCTTGTATTTGGATGTCTAGATCTCTACCAAGGTTGGGAAAGTTTCCCTTGATTATTCCCTCAAATATGTTTTCCAAAATTTTAGATTTCTATTCCTCCGTGGGAACACCAATTATTCTTAGGTTTGGACATTTAACGTAGACCAAACTTCTTAGAGGTGTTGTTCGTTTTTTGTTAAAATTATTTTTTCCTTGTCTTAGACAGATTGAGTTAATTTAAAAACCTTATCTTTGAGCTCTGAAGTTCTTTCTTCTGCTTGTTTGATTCTATTGTTGAGACTTTCCAGTGTATTTTGCATTTCTCTATGTGTGTCCTTGATTTCCAGAAGTTGTTGTTGTTGTTTTTTAAAAATGTATGCATTCTATTTCATTGAAGAATTTTCCTTTCATATCCTGTATCATGTTTTTGATTTCTTTAAGTTGCCCTTCACCTTTCTCTGGTACCTCCTTGATTAGCTTAATAATTGAACTCTTGAATTCTTTTTCTGGCAATTCAGAGATTTCATCTTGGTTTGGATCCATTGCTGGTGAGCTGGTATGATCTTTTGGGGGTGTTAAAGAACCTTGTTTTGTTGTATTACCAGCATTTCTTTCTGGTTCCTTCTCATATGGGTAGACTATGTCAGAGGGAAGATCTGGGATTCAAGGGCTGCTGTTCAGATTCCTTTGTCCTGTGGGGTGCTCCCTTGATGTGGTGCTCTCCCCCTTCCCCTAGGAATGGGGATTCCTGAGAGCCAAACTGTAGTGATTGTTTTTGGTCTTCTAGGTTTAGTTACGCAGTGGAGCTACCAGGCCCTGGGCTGGGACTGGGGAGTGTCTACAAAGAGTCCTATGATGTGATCTGTCTTCAAGTTTTGCAGTGTGGGTACCAGCACCTGCTTTGGTGGAGGTAGCAGAGAATGAAGTTGACTGTGTGAGGGTCCTCGGTTGTGTTTTTATCTAGTGTGTTGGTTTGTGTTGGTTGAACTCCAGCAAGTAGGTGGTGCTTTCAAGAGCACATCAGCTGTGGTCCTATGGGGAGGATGCAAACTTGCCCTAGGGACACCTAGTTAAGTATTCAGGTTTCTCAAATGGGCAGGGTCATAGAGCTACCAAGAGATTATGACCTTTGTCTTCGGCTACCAGGGTGGGTAGAGAAAACCACCAGGTGGGATAGGCGTGTCTGAGCTTAGACTCTCCTTGGTTGGGGCTTGCTGCAGCTTCTGTAGGAGTCAGGGTGTGGTTCTCAGGCCAATGGAGTTATATTCCCAGGGAGATTATGGTTGCTTCTGCTATGTCATATAGGTATGAACCCCAAATATCTGAGACTGGTCTCAGTTAATTTAGAACATTTATTTTGCCAGGGTTGAGGACATGTGCCTGAGACACAGCCTCAGGTGGTTCTGATGACACTTGCCCAAGGTGGTCAGAGCACAGTTTGGTTTTATACATTTTAGTGATACATGAGACATCAGTGAACATATGTAAGATGAACATTGGTTTGGTCTGGAAAGGTGGAACAACTCAAAGCGGGGAGGGGGCTTCCAGGTCATAGGTAGATAAGAGAAAATTGTTGCATTCCTTTTAGTTTCTGATTAGCCTCTCCAAAGGAGGCAATCAGGCTTGCATTTATCTCAGTGAGCAGAGGGGTGACTTTGAAAAAAATGGGAGGCAGGTTTGCCCTAAGCAGTTTCCAGCTTGACTTTTCCCTTTAGCTTAGTGATTCTGGGGCCACAAAATTTATTTTTCTTTCACACAGGTCACCAGGGAAGTGGGAGAAAGTAGGCAGTCACTGGCCTCATCCTGCTCCCATGCAGCCTGCAGTCCTAAAGGCCAGTCTTACTCACACTGTGTCCCCTTCCTCCTCTGCACTATGACAGCACAGAGTCTATTTCCAGGCAGCAAGTGACCAGGGCTGAGAACTTGCTCCAGACCACAAGCCTTCCTATTGAGAAAGCAAGAAGGTTCACAGGTTTTTGGCATCTCAGGGAGCCTGCAGCAGTGATCCAGTTCCTTCAAAGGGTCTGTGGATTCTCTTGGCTTTCCTGGTATGTTCCTGTGATAGTTCTTGGAACAAAATTTCAGGATGTGAGTCTCCACACTGCTCTGTCCATCCGAGTGGGAGCGGGAAGTTAGTCCTGCCTTCTATCTGCCATCTTCCTCCCGATATTGGCCTATTCAGTATTTCAATTTCTTCATGATTCAAACTTGGGAGATTGCATGTTTTCAGGAATTTATCCATTTTCTCTAGATTTTCTAGTTTGTGTGTATAGAGGTATTCATAATAGTCTCTGGGGATCTTTTGTGTTTATGTGGGATTAGTTGTAATGTAATCTTTGTCATTTTTTATTGTGCTTATTTGGATCTTCTCTTTCTTTTGTTAATCTAGCTACTGGTCTATTGATATTTTTTATTCTTTCAAAGAACCAACTTTTGGTTTCGTTTATTATTTGTATGCATTTTTGGGTCTCAGTTTCATTCAGTTTTGCTCTGATTTTACTGTTTGTTTTCTTCTGCCATCTTTTTTTTTTTTTTTTTTGAGATGGAGTCTCCCTCTGTTGCCCAGGCTGGAGTGCAGTGGCGCAATCTCAGCTCACTGCAAGCTCCGCCTCCCGGGTTCACGCCATTCTCCTGCCTCAGCCTCCCGAGTAGCTGGGACTACAGGCGCCCACCACCACGCCCGGCTAATTTTTTTTGTCTTTCTTTAGTAGAGACGGGGTTTCACTGTGTTAGCCAGGATGGGCTCGATCTCCTGATCTCATGGTCCGCCCGCCTCGGCCTCCAAAGTGCTGGGATTACAGGTGTGATCCACCATGCCCGACCTCTTCTGCCATCTTTAGGGTTAGTTTATTCTTGCTTTCTAGTTCCTCTAAGTGTGATGTTAGTTCATTAACTTGAGGTCTTTCTAACTTTTTGAAGTAGGCATTTAGTGCTATAAACTTTCCTGTTAATACTGCTTTTGCTGCAGTGTTTGTGGCATTCCAGAGATTTTGGTATGTTATGTCTCTGTTTTCATTTGTTTCAAAGAATTTTTTTATTTTTTCCTTGATTTCATTGTTTACCAAAAAGTTATTCAGGAGCAAGTTATTTAACTCTCATGTAATTGTGTGGCTTTGAGAAGTCTTGGTATTAATTTCTATTTTTATTCCATGATGGTCTGAGCATATGATTGACATTTTTTTTTTAAAAAATTATTGAGATGTGCTTTACAGCCAGGCATGTAGTCAATCTTGGAGTAGGTTATATGTGCAGATGAAAAGAATGTATATTCTGTGGTTGATGTGTACCTCTCTAGCAATATTAGAAAAATTTTCGTGAATTATTCCCTCAAATATATTTTCCAGATTGTTTGTTTTTTTCCCTTCTTCCTCAAGGATGCAAATAATTCATAAGTTTGGTCACTTTACATAATCCCAAGGACTTTGCTCATTAAAACAAATTTTTAAGAATTATTTTTTCTTCATTTGTATTAGACTAGGTTGGTTCAAAAAACTGATCTTCAGGCCCTAAAATCTCTGTTCTGCTTGGTCTAGTCTATTGATAAAGCTTTCACTTACATTCTGAAATTCCTTAAGTGACTTTTTCAATTCCAGAAACTCCAATTGATTTCTTTCTAAGAGGTTTATCTCTTCTTTCATTTCCTGGATAGCTTCAGAAGATTTTTTTTGTGTTGATTTTCAACCTTGCCTTGAATATCATTGAACTCTTTTGAAATCAATCTTTGAATCCTTTTTTAAATTATACTTCTGCAAGTTCTAGGGTACATGTGCATAGCGTGCAGGTTTATTTACATATGTATGCTTGTGCCATGTTGGTGTGCTGCACCCATCAACTCGTCAGCACCCATCAACTCGTCATTTACATCAGGTATAACTCCAGTGCAATCCCTCCCCTCCCCTCCCGGCCAGTAGGCTGATGTGATGTTTCCCCTTCGAGTCCAAGTGATCTCATTGTTCAGTTCCACCTATAATTTGAGAACGGCATGCCGGTGTTTGGTTTTCTGTTCTTGCGATGGTTTGCTGAGAATGATGGTCTCCAGCTGCATCCATGTCCCCTACCTGACGACACAAACTCATCTTTTTTTTTTTTTTATGGCTACATAGTATTCCATGAATTGTATATATTGCCACATTTCTTAATCCAGTCTGTCACTGATGGACATTTGGGTTGATTCCGTCTTTTGCTATTGTGAATAGTGCCACCCAATAAACATACATGTGCATGTGTCTTTATAGCAGCATGATTTATAATCCTTTGGGTATATACCCAGTAATGGGATGGCTGGGTCATATAAGGTACTTCTAGTTCTAGATCCTTGAGGAATCAACCATACTGTTTTCCATAATGGTTGAACTAGTTTACAATCCCACCAACAGTGTAAAAAGTATTTCCTATTTCTCCACATCCTCTCTCAAAAGCACCTGTGTTTCCTGACTTTTAATGATCGCCATTCACTTTGGTGTGAGATGGTATCTCGGCTGTGGTTTGATTTACATTTCTCTGATGGCCAGTGGTGATGAGGCATTTTTCTATTATGTCTGTTGGCTGTATGAATGTCCTCTTTTTGAGAAATGTCTAATATTCATATCCTTTGCCCACTTTTTGATGGGGTTGTTTATTTTTTCTTGTAAATTTGTTTGGAGTTCTTTTAGGTTCTGGATATGGGCCTTTTTGTCTGATGAGTAGAGTGCAAAATTTTCTCCCCCATTCTGTAGGTTGCCTGTGTTCCTCTGATGGTAGTTTCTTTTGCTGTGCAGAAGCTCTTTAGTTTAATTAAGATCCCATTTGTCAATTTTAGCTTTGCTGCGTTGCTTTTGAGTGTTTTAGACATGAAGCCCTTGCCCATGCCTATATGTCCTGAAAGATAGGTATTACCTAGGTTTTCTTCTAGGGTTTTGCTGAGTATTAGGTCTAACATTTAAGTCTCTAATCCATCTTGGAATTAATTTTTGTATAAAAGGGTAAGGAAAGGATCTAGTTTCCAGCTTTCTACTTATGGCTAGCCAATTATCTCAGCACCATTTGCCTTGAAATAGGGGAATCCTTTCCCATTTCTTGTTTTCTCAGGTTTGTCAAAGATGGATGGCTGTAGATGTGTGGTATTATTTCTGAGGGGGACTCATAATTTCTGTTCCATTGGTCTATATCTGTTTTGGTACCAGTACCATGCTGTTTTGGTTACTGTAGCCTTGTAGCAGTATAGTTTGAAGTCAGGTGGCGTGATGCTTCCAGCTTTGTTTTGACTTAGGATGCGTCTTGGCAATGCAGGCTCTTTTTTTGGTTCCATATATGAACTTTAAAGCAGTTTTTTTCCAATTCTGAAGAAACTCATTGGTAGCGATGGGGATGGCATTGAATCTATAAATTATTACCTTGGGCAGTATGGCCATTTTCACAATATTGATTCTTCCTATTCATGAGCATGGTATGTTCTTCCATTTGTTGATGTCCTCTTTTATTTCACTGAGCAGTGGTTTGTAGTTCTCCTTGAAGAGGTCCTTTACATCCCTTGTAAGTTGGATTCCTAGGTATTTTATCTCTTTGAAGCAATGAATCTTTTATCTGTCATTTCTGAGATTCCATTTTGGCTAGGGACTTCTGCTGGAGATCTAGTGCAATCCTTTGGTGGTGTCACTACATTCAGGTTTTTCATGGCACGAGAACTCTTGCACTGATTCCTTTTCATCTGGAGATGCTGGAACTTCTAATGTTTGTGATGATTTTTTTGTAATTAGGATTTTTTTCTTTTTCTTTCTTTCCCTATAATATTATTATTATTTCCCTTTTCTCCTCTCCCTATGGGGTGTAACTGTAGAGAATACTGATGCGTAGGGTATTTTGGCATTGCTTCTATGGCTCCACGCGCTTCTTTTGGCAGATTTTATATTGGGCTGTGCAGTTCATCCCACAAGCCTATAGATGGCACTATAGGAAACAGCTGGCTGCAGCCAACATGGTTGGGTATGTACTTAGTCCTTGTTTACTGGCAGAAGCTCCCACTCGCCTCAGGCAATGATCTGATTTGAGGAATGCACAGTGGTCTGAGCTCCCTGCCCATGCCTGTGGGTTGAGTCATGAAGAGCAAGGCTGGACTGGGCAGGTTTACCTGCAGGTGCCTTGATGGCAGGCATAAGAACCAAGGCCAATGGAGAATCCAGTGGGTGGCCACCAGGATCCCAGAGGTGTGCTTAGGTGTGGAGCTGGGAAACCTTCTTAGTTCCACATTCTCTGCATGGGGACAGAGGGCTGCCTAAGCTTTTAACCCAGGAGAGTGAATGCTCAGATCCCTGGAGATTTGCCTGGCATGAAGCAGAGGGGAGCCCCTACACCAAGATCTCTGCACAGGAGGGATGTGGCATCTCGGGTTGCTGAACCAGGCAAACAGGTGCTTTCAATGCCTGGAGATCTGCCTGGGCATGGATCAGAGAGAGCCCCTGTGCACCAAGATCTCTGCACAGGAGGGGTGGAGGCAACACAGGTTGATGGATGAAGGAAGCAGGTGCTCTGACTGCCTGTAGATCTGTCTGAGCATGTAGCGATGGGGTCTCTCTGCACCAGGATCTCTGCACAGGAAGAGTAGGGTGGGTCAGGCTGCTGATTTAGGTGAACAAGTGTTCTGAATGCCTGAAGATCTGCCTGGCTGTGGAGCAGAGAAGAGCCTCGCTGCACTAAGATCTATGTCCAGGAAGGGTTGGGCAGCTCATGCTGCTAGTCTGGACAAACAGGCATGTCAAATGTCTTGATTTCTGCCTGGAAGTGGAGCAGAGAGGGCCCCGCTGCACTACAATCTCAGGGGAGCAGGGTGGGGCACCCATCAATGGCACACATAGATCAATTTCAGGGCACCAAGCTGGCCTTGGGTGCAAGTGTTGCTGCCCAGGAGAAGCTGCAGCTGTAGCAGCTCTCCTCCCACTGCAGGCTTGCAATAGGAGCACAATTATAGCACCTACTGCTGAGACAATTTCCACAGTTCTGGCTGTGGAGTTTGCTACCGTGTTCCAGAGCAGGTGCTCCAATCTCTGGCCTGAGACTAAAATGCTTGCACAGCCACACTGCCAAAGAATAGCTGACTTTGTATGCACTTGGACTAAAAATGGCAATTTGCTCTCCGTTCTGGGTCTGGGAAAATGTCTGCAGCTTTTTTGGTGTCTTTTCCTCAAGGCATCTCCAAGCTTCTTCCCAAGTTAACTCCAGGGCTTGAAAGAAAAAAAATTGTCTCTTTCTGCCTGGGTTGCTCAGATCTTCAGTGGATAGGTGAGTTACAGAGGGAGGCTCTCTGCCTCTCTCACGTACTGGTGCTTTACTCACTTTTAGCAGCTGGATGCAGTCACAGGGTCCATTCGCCAGCATTCTCCTCTCTGGGATCTGGGGTGTCCTTCGTGATTCTGGTGGATTCTCATTTTTCCTCTTGAATTAAAGTGCGCAGAGTTGATCTCTATGTACTATCTTGCTATTTCTAAGTGGATATGGCACTAGATTTAATATTTTTTTAGGTAAAGCAATTTTCGACTTCATGATATGGCCATGAGAAAAGATGACTAAAGTGCAAGGGAGGTCAAGGTCATTGAAGATGAGGTCAAAGACTAATGCTGTTATGATGGTGAATGGTTCACTTAAACAAATGTCGAAGGCACTCGAGTTGATAGCTAATTTGTAGGGTAGAAGTCAACTGTGATCTAGGTGCCACAATGTGTAACAAAATAGGAGTCACTGAAGTTTGATCATTAATGATATAGGTTTTGACTTTTGAAAGTTTCTACATTTTTGCTCAATACTGAAAAAACTTTTATGCAGAAAGTTGTCTAATTACAGCATAATTTTTAAGAGACAAGAATTAGTTACAGACTAGTTTCCATCAATAAGGGAAAGGTTAAGGGAACTATACTACACATTCATTGGAGGTAATATTACATAATCATTAAAATGAGGTTTATGAAAAACTTATGATATAAAAACTTTCACTCTTACTCCCTCCAGGCCCCTGACAAACAACTAAGTCACTCACCAGCACCAAAGAATTAATGTATATCTTTACCTCAGGCCATTTACACAAGATATGACCAGGCATACTGCACAAGAACTTTTTGAGCAGGGAGTTTGCCCTGATCACAGTTGTTTAGAGCCATCCTGATCAGATCTGAACTGGAACAGAAGTCAATTTTCAGCTCCCACAAACATATATGGCCAATCCATCTATGAACCAAGCCCAGGATTTCTTTTCTCTTTTTCAATTAGTTGTATTGAAATCCTCATGAGGCCATAGGTGTGGCCTGAGGGACAGACTTCAATGCAACGTAGTTAGATGATCTGGGGGTCCAGGCTACCTGTTTCTGAAGTTTACTTTTGCTCTCTAGACCTACCAAGGGCCCATGCCAAATTTGCTGCTGTGTCTATCTGACCTTACAACTTTTTGTGCCTGACAATTCTCAGGTTCTGTCACTGGATGTCCCATGGTTAGGCACTCCACTCTACCAAAGCCCAGTAGCTCCCTAGCAGTTCGTGGCTCCAGAAACACTGCTTTGCAACTCTTCTATTGGAGTTTACCAGAGGCTCAATATAATGCCACTATCTATCATTGATACATCTACCACCATGAGTACTGCCCATTCATATGATCCGATTAGCATGGTCCCTTGTACCACAGTCTAAACCAGCTGCAGAATCTTACCTTGTTCTAGAGCTTATTTAAAGCTGGAAGTTTATCAAGTCATTTGATAAATTTGTCAGAGCAGTATTAAAAATGTGGTGTGTGCTGTCTTCAAAATATGAAGAGGCCTACCAAATGCAATGCTTTTTTCTTAGTGGTAAGAGGGGTAAGATGTAATAACTTGTCCTTTACTTTCCAGTGAGAATCATGTTTTTCACCAGTCCTACTTTAAGTCCCCTTGTGACCACATACATGTCATTTCTCTGTCTGTAATGTGTCAGACTTTAGTCCGAGGTGTCTCCATCTGATCTATTGTATTACAATCTGTCCAAACTCACCACAGGTGCCTTTGTCTTTGCCTTACAGTCTACGCTGTCTATACTGCTTGCATTCATAGCTTCCTGTATCTGGCATCTGAGCTCCCTGCGTCCTGTATCTGTCTATTCAATCTGCCCACTTACTGTACAGTGGAGTTGCCCTTCCCAGAGAACCAAGTGTCTGGCATGTCCTTCCCAGAGCATCCAGTTCCTATAGCTAAACTAGCTTACAGCCCACTTTGAGTTTGCTAAGCTGCTACTGGCCAATATTCTTTTAACCGTCTTCCCTGGGTTTTGCCTAGAATGCTGTTGGACTTCAATGATACTGAGTTGAAAGAGTCTCCAAGTCCCTCTGCTCCAAGTTATATAAAGTTGTGGTAATAAATACAGGGTCATCACACCTAGAAAGAAGCTGCCCACAGATAAGCTCTCTCAGTCTGCTATCTGTTGTTATAACTGAATACGTGAGACTAAGTAATTTTTAAAGAAAAGGAATTTATTTCTTGCAGTTCTGGAGGCTAAGTCTAAGGTCAAGAGGCTGCATCTTGTGAGGACCTTCTTGCTGGTGAGGACTCTGCAGAGTCCTGAGGCAGTTCAGGGCATCACATAGTAAGGGGGCTGAGTATGTTAGCTCAGGTTTCTTTCTCTTCTTATAAAGCTACCAGTCCCTTGTCGTGATAACCTATTAATCAATTAACGCATTAATCTATGAATGGATAAATCCATTCATAAGGGCAGAGCCCTCAAGACCCAATCACCTCTTAAAGGGCCCACCTCTCAACACTGACACATTAGGAATTAAGTTTTAACATGAGTTTTGAAGGGGGCAGGCATTCAAACCATAGCATAAACTTCGCTGTATGTCTTAAACCTAGATATGAAAGAGGCCAAAATAAATCCTCAAACATTATTATCTCGAGCTATAAATACTTCTTTATTTGTCCTACATACCTGTATATCTCACCCCTAAGAATCACAATTGGCACGATAAATAACCATTATCCTCAAAAGATCAATTTGAGAGAACCTGAAGCTTTTCAATTTTGAGTCATTTTTTCTAGATTTTGTGTGTCAACTGGTTTTTTTCTATTTGCAAGTTTGTGTTCTGTTTTTTTTGTTCATTTAGTTTTCTTTCCCTTCTCTTCCTTCTCTCCTTGTTTTGTTTCTTCCTTGAAAACTATTTTTATTTGGTAAAACCATACCTAAGTTTGTCAACGAAACAATAAAACCTCAAAAAAGATGATTATCTCTGCTTCTTCTCCTTCTGCATTTCCTCTTGTTCACCAGAGAAAAGAAACGCAAGTCACTTCCTTTGGGATACCTGGTGAGTGGGACTCAATAAGATCCCTTTGAATGGGATATGGTTCTACCTAAATTCCCAGAGCCCAGCAGTCATATGAATTTCTATTTAAACGTGGTTGGAGTCAGTATTTTTTAACCTCCCTAGGATGTATCCAAAGTGTGATTAAGGCTGGGAAAATAGAGGGTAGAACAGAAGAGAGACTGAGGGTACTTTGGATCTTTTCTTTGTGTACCCACCCTCTAAGGTTTCAAGACAAATATCATCCCACAGAATACCTTTCCCGGTGGAATCAAGGGGAAAATTGGACAATTAAGCCATCTTTTATGAATATCTTTAACTGGAGACAACGAGTTCGATCTCCTACTCCCTGGAGTTTTCTCCTTAGTTAGTTAAGCTCTTTGATTCACAGCTCTGGTCCTGTAAACAGGAATGAGTTTGCACTTGTAGTTTTTCTTCCTGATGCCTGAGAAATGTCTATGATCATGGAAGCTGGTTTTTAGGTCCCACAAAGATAACCTTAGGACACACTTATTCACCAAACATTGGTTGAAAAATGAAGGGAAGGTAAGCATTGGGGATGGAATGGATATTTTTTTCCTCTTCGCAATAGATGAGTTTATAAGTGGATAGAGATGAGGAAGAAACAGAAGGCAGCAGTTGGCATGGGGAGAAGAGATAGAATATAAAACGGCACACACAGAGAGATACAGGGAGAGACGGAAGGAACAGAGAGATATTGAGTGGCAGACAAAGACAGGATGAGAGAAAGGGGCAAAAGGAGAAAAAGATGAATGAAGAGAGAGATCGACATACTGGAGGAATTTTTTCTGCCTTGGATCCTGACATAGAAAACCAGATCTGAACAGCACAGAATCCAAGCATTCCAAAGTTGTTTTGGTGTTTAAATATGGAATTTTGAGAAGGTCTTCTACACTTTCAAAATATGTTCTTGTTCTTCATTGGCTATAAAAATTATTCAACTGCCAACATTTGGGATAATTTTTCTTTGATGACAAGCATATTCCTCTCTGTTTAGTCAGGACAACACTAATATAGTGCCTTATCTGTGGTAGGTTTCAAGGGTCTGGTTGTTGAATGAATGCATGTGCCTTATAAGGACAAACTTCTCTCCAAAAGAGTCACTTGTTTATTTCCTGATGTTTGCCTGTGTCAGAACTGCCAGATAAGTCATGACCTTTGAAGCAATCAGAGGGCACCTGATGATGAAAAGAAGAATGGAGTTAAAAATGGTCATTACAGAGCTTGTGGAGGGCGGAGCAAGATGGCCGAATAGGAAGAGCTCCAGTCTCCAACTCCCAGTGCGAGTGACACAGAAGACCGGTGATTTCTGCATTTTCAACTGAGGTACTGGGTTCATCTCACTGGGGAGTGCCGGACCATCAGTGCTGGTAAGCTGCTGCAGCCCGACCAGCGAGAGCTGAAGCAGGGCGAGGCATCGCCTCACCTGGGAAGTGCAAGGGGGAAGGGAATCCCTTTTCCTAGCCAGGGGGACTGAGACACACAACACCTGGAAAATCGGGTAACTCCCACCCCAATACTGCACTTTAAGCAAACAGGCATACCAGGAGATCATATCCCACACCTGGCCGGGAGGGTCCCACACCCACGGAGCCTCCCTCATTGCTAGCACAGCAGTCTGTGATCTACTGGCAAGGCAGCAGCGAGGCTGGGGAAGGGGCGCCCGCCATTGCTGAGGCTTAAGTAGGTAAACAAAGCTGCTGGGAAGCTCGAACTGGGTGGAGCTCACAGCAGCTCAAGGAAACCTGCCTGTCTCTGTAGACTCTACCTCTGGCGACAGGGCACAGTAAACAATAACAAAAGCAGCAGAAACCTCAGCAGACACAAATGACTCTGTCTGACAGCTTTAAAGAGAGCAGTGGATCTCCCAACACGGAGGTTGAGATCTGAGAAGGGACAGACTGCCTGTTCAAGTGGGTCCCTGACCCCTGAGTAGCCTAACTGGGAGACATCCCCCACTAGGGGCAGACCGACACCCCACACCTCACAGGGTGGAGTACACCCCGGAGAGGAAGCTTCAAAGCAAGAATCAGACAGGTACACTCGCTGTTCAGCAATATTCTATCTTCTGCAGCCTCTTCTGCTGATACCCAGGCAAACAGGGTCTGGAGTGCACCTCAAGCAATCTCCAACAGACCTACAGCTGAGGGTCCTGACTGTTAGAAGGAAAACTCTCAAACAGGAAGGACATCTACACCAAAACCCCATCAGTCGTCGCCATCATCAAGACCAGGAGGCAGATAAAACCACAAAGATGGGAAAAAGCAGGGCAGAAAAGCTGGAAATTCAAAATAAGAGCACATCTCGGCAAAGGAGGCGCCAGCTCATCACCAACAACGGATCAAAGCTGGGCCGGAGAATGACTTTGATGAGATGAGAGAAAGAAACCAGTCCATCAAATTTCTCAGAGCTAAAAAGGAGAATTACATTACCCAGCACAAAGAAACTAAAATCTTGGAAAAAGTAGAAAGATTGATAGCTAGAGTAATTTAATGCAGAGAAGATACATAAACGAACTGACAGAGATGAAAACCATGACACGAGAAATACGTGTGCAACTTCAGTAACCGACTCGATCAACTGGAAGAAAGAGTATCAGCGATTGAGGATCAAATGAATGAAATAAGGCGAGAGAGAAGAAACAAAAAGAAAAAAAGAAAAGAAAAAAAGAAATAGACAAAGCCACTGCAGAGTATGGGATTATGTAAAAAGACCAAATCTCCATCTGATTAGGGTGCCTGAAAGTGAGGGAAAATGGAACCAAGTTGGAGAAAACCTCTTCAGGATGATATCATCAGGAGAACTTCAACCTAGTAGGGCGAATACTTATTCAAATCCAGGAAATACAGAGAATGCCACAAAGATGCTGCCGAGAAGAACTAACTCAAGACACATAATTGCCAGATTCCTGCGAAGAGTTGAAATGGAAGGAAAATCTTAGGGCAGCCAGAGAAAGGTAGGGTTACCCACAAAGGGAAGCCCATCGGACTCAGCAGATCTCGGCAGAAACTCAAACCAGAAAAAGGACCAATATTCAACATTCTTAAAGAAAAGAATTTTTCAACCAAATTTCATATCCAGCCAAACTAAGTTTCATAAGTGAGAAGGAGAAATAAAATCCTTTCTGAATAAGCAAATGCTTAGAGATTCCTGTCATCACTAGGCCTGCCTTACAAGAGACCACAGAGGAAGCACTCAACATGGAAAGACAACTGGGTACCAGTCATTGCAAAACCATGCAAAATGTAAAGGCCATCGAGGCTAGGAAGAAACTTCCATCAACTAACAGAGCAAAATAACCAGTTAATATCATAATGGCAGGATCAAGTTAACACACATAACAATCGTAACTTGTAAATGTAAATGGACTAAATGGTCCAATTAAAAGGCACAGACTGGCAAACTGGATAAAGTCAAGACCCATCAGTCTGCTGTATTCAGGCCTCACATGAGACACACATGAGCTCCAAAATAAAGGGATGGAGGAAGATCTACCAAGCAAATGGAGAACAAAAAGCAGGGGGTTGCAATACTAGTCTCTGAGAAACAGAGATTAAACCATCAAAAAGATCAAAAGAGACAAAGAAGGCCATTACATAATGGTCAGGGATCAATTCAACAGGAAGAGCTATATCCTAAATATATATGCACCCAATACCCGGAGCACCCAGATTCATAAAAGCAAGTCCTTAGAGACTTACAAAGAGACTTAGACTCCCCTTATGTAATGGGAGACTTCAGCACTCCACTGTCAACATTAGACAGATCAGCGAGACAGAGAGTTAACAAGGATATCCAGGAATTGAACTCATCTCTGCAGCAAGCAGACCTAATAGACATCTACAGAACTCTCACCCAAATCAACAGAATATACATTCTTCTCAGCACCACATGTACTTATTCCAAAATTGACCCACGTGGTGGGAAGTGAGCACTCCTCAGCAAATGTACAAGAACAGAAATTCATAAACCGCTGTCTCTCAGACCACAGTGCAAATCAAACTAGAACTCAGGCTAAATAACTCAATCAAAACCACTCCAACTACATGGAAACTGGATCGCCTGCTCCTAGACCAGCTACTGGGTACATAACAGAAATGAAGGCGAAATAAAGATGTTCTTTAGAGCAATGAGAACAAAGATACAACATACCAGAATCTCTGGGGACACATTTAAAAGCAGTGTGTAGAGGGGAATTTAAAGCACTAAATGCCCACAAAGAGAAAGCAGGGAAAGATCTAAAATTGACACTCTAACATCACAATTAAAAGAGCTGAAACAAAACAAGCATTCTAAACAAGCAGAAGGCAAAGAAATGCTAAGATCAGAGCAGAACTGAAGGAGATAGAGACACAAAAACCCTCCAAAAATCAATGAATCAGGAGTTGGTTTTGAAAAGATCAAACACAATTCATTGACCACTACTTAAGGCTAATAAGAAGAAAAGAGAAAGAATCAAATGAAGCCTTAATTAAAAATGATAAGCGGGATATACCACGACCCACAGAAATACAAGCTACCATCAGAGAATATAACTCCTATGCAAATAAACTGGAAAATCTAGAAGAAATGGATAATTTCCTGGACACTTACACTCTTCCAAGGCTAAACCAGGAAGGGTTTGATCCCTGAATAGACCAATAGCAGGCTCACAGAAATTGAGGCAATAATTAATAGCCTACCAACCAAAAAGTCAGGACCAGATGGATTCTGAATTTTACCAAGAGAATTACAAAAGGGAGGAGCTGGAGTACCATTCCTTCACAAACTATTCAATCAATAGAAAAGAGAGGAATCCTCCTAATAACTCATTTTATGAGGTAACATCATCCTGATGCAAAACCTGGCAGAGACACAAGAAAAAGAGAATTTTAGATTAATATCCCTGATAAATATCGATGCAAAAATCCTCAATAAAATACTGGCAAACCGGATTCAACACATCAAAAGCTTATCCACCATGATCAAAGTGGGCTGTCCACGGGATACAGGCTGGTTCAACGATGCAAATCAATAAACGCCAATCCAGCATACAGACAGAGCGAAAGTCAAAGAACCACATGATTATCTCAATGAATTCACAGAGAAAAGGCACTGACAAAATTCAACAGCCCTTCATGCTAAAAGCAGCTCAATAAATTCGGTATTGATGGGTATCTCAAATAATGAGCTATTTATGACCAAACCCACAGCCAATATCATACTGAATGGGCAAAAACTGGAAAAATTCCCTTTGGCTGGCACAAGACAGGGATGCCTCTCTGCCTGCTCCAACATAGTGTTGCAGAGTTCTGGCTAGAGGGCAATCAGGCAAGAAATCCAAGTGTATTCAGTTAGGATAGAAGTCAAATTGTCCCTGTTTGCAGATGACACATGATTGTATTTAGAAAATCCATCATCTCTGCAGAATCTCCCTTAAGCTGATAAGCAACTTCAGCAAAAGTCTCAGGATACAAATTAGTAATGCAAAATCACAAGCATTCTTATACACCGGTAACAGACAAACAGAGAGCCAAATCATGAATGAACTTCCATTCTAATTGCTTCCAAAGGGAATAAAATACCTAGAATCCAGCTTACAAAGGGATGTAAAAGGACCTCTTCAAGGAGAACTACAAACCACTGCTCAGTGACATCAAAGGGACACAGGCAGTGGGAAGAGCATACCATGCTCATGGATAGGAAGAATCAGATATCGTGAAAATGGCCATACTCCCAAAAGGTAATTTATAGATTCAATGCCATCCCCATCAAGCCTACCAATGGGTTCTTCACAGGATTGGAAAAACTTCTTTAAAGGATCATATGGAACCAAAAAAGAGCCCGCATTGCCAAGACGGTGATCCTAAGTCAAAAGGAGAACAAAGCTGGAGGCATCATGCTACCTGACTTCAGAAACTATACAAAGGATACAGTAACCAAAAACAGCATGGTACTGGTACCAAAACAGAGATATAGACCAATGGAACAAGAACAGAGTCCTCAGAAATAATACACACATCTACAGCCATCTGATGCTTTGACAAACCTGGAAGAAACAAGAAATGGGGGAAAGGATTCCTATTTAATAAATGGTGCTGAAGTGGCTAGCCATAAGTAGAAAGCTGAAACTGGATCCTTTCCTTACTCATATACGAAATTAATTCAAGATGGATTAGAGACTTAAATGTTAAGATCTAATACCATAAAAATCCTGAAGGGAAAACCTAGGTAGTACCATTCAGGACAGGCATAGGCAGGACTTCATGTCTAAAACACCAAAAGCATGGCAACAAAGAGAAGCCAAAATTGACAAATGGGATCTAATTAAACTAAAGAGCTTCTACACAGCAAAAGGAAAACTACCATCAGAGTGAACAGGCAACCTACAGAATGGGAAAAAATTTTGCAATCTACTCATCTGACAAAGAGGCTAATATCCATAACCTACAAGAACTCAAAACAAATTTACAAAAACCCCAAACAACCCCATCACAAAATTGGGCAAAGGATATGAACAGACATTTTCTCAAAGAGGACATTCATACAGCCAACAGACACATGAAAAAATGCTCATCATTACTGGCCATCAGAGAAATGCAAATCAAAACCACAATGAGATACCATCTCACAGCATTTTAGAATGGCAATCATTAAAAAGTCAGGGAAACAACAAGGTGCTGGAGAGGATGTGAAGAAATAGGAACACTTTTACACTGTTGGTGGGATTGTAAACTAGTTCAACCATTATGGAAAACAGTATGGTGATTCCTCAAGGATCTAGGACTAGAAGTACCTTATGACCCAGCCATCCAATTACTGGGTATATACCCAAAGGATTATAAATCATGCTGCTGTAAAGACACATGCACACGTATGTTTATTGCGGCACTATTCACAATTACAAAGACTTGGAATCAATCCAAATGTCCATCAGTGACAGACTGGATTAAGAAAATGTGGCACATATACACCATGGAATACTATGCAGCCATAAAAAAGGATGAGTTCATGTCCTTTGTAGGGACATGGATGCAGGTGGAAAGCATCATTCTCAGCAAACTTTCGCAAGAACAGAAAACCAAACACCGCATGTTCTCTCTCATAGGTGGGAACTGAACAATGAGATCACTTGGACGCGGGAAGGGGAACATCACAAACCAGGGCCTATTATTGGGAGGGGGAAGGTGGGAGGGATTGCATTTGGAGTTATACGTGATGTAAATGACGAGTTGATGTGTGCTGACGAGTTGATGGGTGCAGTACACCAACATGGCAGAAGTATACTTATGTAACAAAGCTGCACATTATGCACATGTACCCTAGAACTTAAAGTATAATAATAATAAATAAATAAATAAATAAAAATCTAAAAGAAAGAAAGAAAGAAGGTTTTTTAGAAACTACTTTGTGATGTGTGAATTCACCTCACAGAGTTACAGCATTGTTTTCGTGGAGGTGTTTGGTAGCATTGTTTTTGGGGAATCTGAGAAGGGATATTTTGGATCACATTGAACCTATGGTGACAAAGGAAATATCCTTAGATAAAAGCTAGAAGGAATATTTCTGAGAAAGTTCTTTGTTATGTGTGAATTCATCTCACAGAGTTGCACCTTTCTTTCCATGGAGCAGTTTGCTAACACTGTTTTCATGGACTGTGCAAAGGGATATTTGGGAGCACGTTGAGGGCTGTAGTGAAATAACAAATATCTTCAGACAAAAAGTAGAAAGAAGCTTTTGGAGGAACTGCTTCATGATGTGTGAATTCATCTCACAGAGTTACACCTTTCCTTTCATGGAGAAGTTTGCAAACCCTCTTTTTGTGGAATTTGCAAGTGATATATGGGAGCACATTGAGGCCTATGGTAAAAAAGGAAATATCTTCAGATAAAAACTAGAGGGAAACTTTCTGAGAAACTTCTTTGTGATGTGTGAATTCAACTCTCAGAGTTTCAATAATGTTTGCATGGAGCAGTTTTCTTACAATGTTTTATAGGAGTCTGCACTCTGATATGTCTTATCATATTGGGGCTTATGGTGAAAAAGGAAATAGCCTCATAGATAAACTAAAGAGATGCTTTCTGAGAAACTGCTTTGTGATGTGTGAATTCATCTCACATAGTAACACCGTTCATTTCACTGAGTAGTTTTATAAAACTCTTTTCGTGGCATCTGCAGTAGGATATTTGGGAGCGCATTGAAGCCTATGGTGACAAAGGAAATATCCTCAGATGAAAACTATAAAGAGCCTTTCTAGAAAGTTCTTTGTGATGTGTGAATTCATCTCACAGAGTTACACCTTTCTTTTCATGGAGCCGTTTGTTAACACTGTTTTTGTGGAATCTGCAAATGGATATTTGGGAGGGCATTGATGCCTATGATGAAAAAGTAAGTATCCTCACATAAAAACGTGGAAGAAGATTTCTGAGAAACTGCTTTTTGATGTGTGAATTCATCTCACAGAGTTACATGATTCTTTTCATAGATCAGTTTTTTAGCACTGTTTTTGAGGAATCTGAGAAGGGATACTTTGGATCGCATTGAAGCCTATGGTGACAAAGGAAATGCCCTTATATAAGAACTAGAAAAAAGCTTTCTGAGAAACTGGTTTGTGGTGTATGAATTCATCTCACAGAGTTACACTGTTCTTTGCATTGAGCAGTTTGCTAACACTGTTTTCATGGAATCTGCAACGGGATATTTCAGAGCACATTGAAGCTTATGGTGACAAGGAAATATCCTCAGACAAAAATTAGAAAGAAGCTTTGTGAGAAACTCCTTTGTATTTTGTAAATTCATCTCACAGAGTTACTTGGTAGCACTGTTTTTGGTGAATCTAAGGATGCATGTTTTGCATCACATTGAAACCTATTTTGACAAAGGAAGTATCCTCAGATAAACACTAGAAGGAAGCTTTATGAGAAGCTGCCTTGTGATGTGCAAATTCATCTCACAGAGATACCATGTTCTTTGCATTGAGCAGTTTGCAAACAGTGTTTTTGTGCAATCTGAAAAGGGATATTTTGGAGCTCATCGAGGCCTATGGTGAAAAAGGAAATATCCTCAGATTATAATTAGAAAGAAGCTTTCTGAGAAACTGCCTTGTGATGTGCCAATTCATCTCAGAGTTACACCGTTCTTTTCATTGAGCAGTTTGCTAAGAATGTATTTGTGGAATGTACAAAGGGATACTTTGGAGGTCATTGAAACTTAAGGTGACAAAGGAAATTCCCTTATATAAAAAATGGAAAGAAGCTTCCTGAGAAACAGCTTTTTGATATATTAATTGATCTCACAGAGTTAAATTATTACCTTCATAGATCAGTTTGGTAGCTCGTTTTGGGGAATCTGGGAAGGGACATTATGGATCGCTTTGAAGCCTATGATGACAAAGTAACTATCCTCAGATAAAAAGTAGAAAGAATCTTTATGAGAAACTTCTTCGTGATGTGTGAATTCATCTCACAGAGTTACATTTTTCTTTTCAGGGAACAGTTTCCTAACACTGTTGTCATGGAATTGGCAAAGGGATATTTGGGAGTGCATTGAGGCCTATTGTCAAAAATTAAATATCCTAAGATAAAAGCAAGAAAGAAACTTTCTGAGAAACCATTTTGTGATGTGTGAATCTCGCAGTTTTGTTTTTTTTTTTTTTTTTTTTTTTTTGAGGCCAGGTCTCGCTCCTGCACCACCAGGCTGGAGTGCAGTGGCCGGATCTCTCCAGCTCACCTCAAGCTCATGCCTCCTGGAGTTCTCGCCATTCTCCTGCCTCAGCCTCCCGAGTAGCTGGGACTACAGGCACCTGCCACCTCGCCCAGCTAGTTTTTTTTTTTGTATTTTTTAGTAGAGACAGGGTTTCACCGTGTCAGCCAGGATGGTCTCGATTTCCTGACCTCGTGATCCACCCGTCTCGGCCTCCCAAAGTGCTGGGATTACAGGCTTGAGCCACCGCGCCCGGCCGAATCTCACAGAGTTATACCATTCTTTTCATTGCACAGTTTGATAACACTGTTTTCATGGAGTCTGCAATAGGATATTTGGCAGCACTTTGAGGGCTATGGTGACAAAGGAAATATCCTCAGATAAAAACCAACAAGCAGCTTTCTGAGAAACTGCTTTCTGTTGTGTAAATTCATCTTAGACAAAAAATAGAAAGAAGCTTTCTGAGAAACTGATTTGTGATTTGTGAATTCATCTCAACGAGTTACACCTTTCTTTCCATGGAGCAGTTTACTAACACTGTTTACATGGAATCTGCAAAGGGATATTTGGGAGCAACTTGAGGTCTATGGTGAAATATTAAATATCCTCAGATAAAAACTAGAAAGAAGCTTTCTGAGAAACTGCTTTGTGATGTGTGAATTCATGTCACAGAGTTACACTGTTCTTTTCATTGAGCAGTTTGCTAACAGTGTTTTCGTCATATCTGCAAAGCAATATATGGAGCTCATAGAGATCTATGGTGATAAATTAAATATCCTCAGATAAATACTAGAGGAAAGCTTTCTGAGAAACTGCTTTGTGTTGTGTTAATTCATCTGACAGAGTTACATGATTCCTTTCATGGAGCAGTTTGGTAGCACTGTTTTTGGGGAATCTGACAAGGGATATTTTGCATCGCATTGAAGACTATGGTGACGTAGAAAATATCCTCAGAAAAAAAGTAGAAAGAAGTTTTCTGAGAAAGGACATTGCGATGTGTGAATTCATCACACAGCGTTACACCTTTGTTTTCATGGAGCAGTTTGCTAATATTGTTTTCTTTGAATCTGCAGTGGGATATTTTGGAGTGCATTGAGGCCTATAGTGAAAAAGGAAATATCCTAAGATAAAAACTAGAAAGACACTTTCTGAGAAACTACTTTGTGATATGTGCATTCATCTCAGAGAATTACATGGTTCTTTTCACTGAGCAGTTTGATAACACTGTTTTCTTGGAATACACAATAGGATATTTGGGAGTGCATTGAAGTCTATTGTGACAAAGGAAATATCCTCAGATCAAAACCATAAAGAAGTTTTCTGTGAAACTGCTTTGTGATGCGTCAATTCACCTCACAGCATCACAGCATCCCTTTCACTGAGAAGTTTGCTAACATTATTTTCTTGGAATCTGCAATTTGATATTTTGGAGTGCATTGAAGCTTATAGTGGCAAAGGAATTAGCCTCATATGAAATCAGGAAAGAAGCTTTCTAAGAAACTGCTTTGTGATGTGGTAATTCATATCACAGAGTTACAATATTCTTTTCACGGATCAGTTTGGTAACACTGCTTTTTGGTAATCTGAGAAGGGATATTTTGGATCACAGTGAAGCCTATGGTGACAAAGGGAGTATCCTCAGATTAAAAACTAGAAAGAAACTTTCTGAGAAAGACCTTTGTGATGTCTGAATTAATCTCACAATGTTACACCTCTATTTTCATGGAGCAGTTTGCTAATACTGTTTTTGTGGAATCTTCAATAGGATATTTTGGTGCACATGGAAGCCTATGGTGACAAAGGAATTATCCTCGGACAAACACCAAAAAGAAGCAGTCTGAGAAACTACTTTGTGATGTGTGAATTCATCTCACAGAGTAACACCTCTATTGTCATGGAGCAGTTTGCTAACACTGTTTTTGTGGAATCTGCAAAGGGATATTTGGGAGTACATTCAGTCCTACAGTGAGAAATGAAATATCCTCAGATAAAAACGAGAAGGAAGCTTTCTGAGAAACTGCTTTGTGATGTGTGAATTCAACTCACAGAGTTACACTGTACTTTGCATTGAGCAGTTTTCTTACACCTTTTTCTTGGAATCTGCACACTGATATTTCTTAGGACATTGAAGTTTAGGGTGACAAAGGAAATATACTCATAGATAAACCAAAAAGAAGCTTTCTGAGAAACTGCTTTGTGATGTGTGAATTCATCTCACAGAGGTATATCGTTCATTACATTTAGCAGTTTGATAACACTGTTATTGTGGAATCTGCTATGGGATATTTGGGAGTGCATTGAAACCTATGGTGACAAAGCATATATCCGCACAGATAAATGAAAAAGAAGCTTTCTGAGAAACTGCTTTATGTTATGTGAATTCCTCTCACAGTGTTTCACTGTTGTTTTCAATGAGCAGTTTCCTAACACTGCTTTCTTGGAATCTTAACAGGGATATTTCGGAGTGCAATGAAAATGATGGTGACATAGGAACCATCCTCATAGAAACAGTAGAAAGAAGCTTTGTGAGAAACCACTCTGTGATGTGTTAATTCATCTCACAGAGTTACACGATTCTTTTCATGCATCACTTTGCAGCACTGTTTTTGGGGAATCTGAAAAGGGATGTTTTGGATCACTTTGAAGCCTATGGTGACAAAGGAAATATCCTCAGATAAAAATTAGAAAGAAGCTTTATGAGAAACTGTTTTGTGATGTGTGAATTCAACTCACAGAGTTACACATTTCTTTCTTTGCATGGAGCTGTTGGTAACACTGTTTTGTGGAATCTGCAAAGGGAGATCTGGAAGTGCATTGATGCCTATGGTGAAAAATGAAATATCCTCAGATAAAAATGAGAAAGTAGCTTTCTGAGAAACTACTTTGTAATATGTGAATTCATGTCACAGAGCTACACAATTGTTTTCATGAATCATGATAGCACTGTTTTTGGGGAGTCAGAGGAGGGATATCTTGGATCTCATTGAAGCCTATGCTGACAAAATAAATATCCTCAGATAAAAACTTGAAGAAGCTTTCTGAGAATGTGCTTTGTGATATGTGAATTCGTTTCACAGACTTACACTGTTCTTTCCAGGAAGCAGTTTGCAAATACTGTTTTCATGGAATCTGCAAAGGGATATTTGAGAGCACATGGAGGCCTATGGTTAAAAAGGAAATATCCTCGGAAAAAAACTAGAAAGAAACTTTCTGAGAAACTGCTTTGTGATATGGGAATTCATCTCACAGAGTGACACTGTTCTTTTCATTGAGTAGTTTACTAACACTGATTTCGTGGAATCTGCAAGGGTATATTTTGAAGTGCATTGAAGCTTAAGGTAACAAAGGAAATATCCTCATACAAAAACTAAAAAGAAGCCTTCTGAGAAACTGTTGGGTGATGTGTTAATTTTTCCCACTTACTTAAATGATTCTTTTCTGGATCAGTTTGGTAGCACTGTTTTGGGGAATCTGAGAATGGATATTTTGGATCGCATTGAAGCCTGTGGTAACAAGGGAAATATGCTCAGATAAAAAATAGAAATAAGCTTTCTGAGAAAGTTCTTTGTAATGTATGAATTCATCTCACAAAGTTACACCATTATTTTCATGGAGAAGTTTGCTAACACTGTTTTCTTGGAATCTGCAAAGGGATACTTGTCAGCTCATTGAACCTTATGGTGACAAAGGATATACCCTCATATAAAAACTAGACAGAAGCTTTCTGAGAAACTGTTTTGTGATGTGTGAATTCACCTTACAGAGTTACACTGTATGTTGCATTGAGAAGTTTTCTAACACTGTTTTCTTGGAATCTGAAATGGGATATTTTGAAGCACATTGAAGCTTATGGTGACAAAGGAAATATCCTCAGACAAAAACTAGAAAGAAGTTTTCTGAGAAACTCCTTTGTGTTTTGTGAATTCATCTCACAGAGTTACACCGTTCTTTTTATTAGGCAGTTTGCAAACACTGTTTTCGTGGAATTTGCAAGGAATAATTCGGAGCACATTGATGCTTTTGGTGACAAAGGGAATATCCTCTGAAAAAAACTAGAAAGAAGCTTTCTGAGAAACCACTTTGTGATATGTGAATTCACTTCACAGAGTTACACAATTCCTTTCATGGAGAAGTTTATTAGAACTGTTTTTAGGAAATCTGAGAAGGGATATTTTGGATCACATTGAAGCCTATGGTGACTAAGGAAATATCGTAAGATAAAAACTAGAAAGAAGCTTTATGAAAAACTGCTTTGTGATGTGTGAATTAATCTCACAGAGTACACCATTGTTTTCATTGAGTAGTTTGCTAACACCGTTTTCATGCAATCTGTAAAGGGTTTTTCGGAGTGCATTGAGGCCTATGCTGAAAAAGGAAATATCCTCAGGTAAAAACTGGAAAGAAGCTTTCTGTGAAACTGCTTTGTGATGTGTGAATTCATTTCACAGAGTTACACCATTCGTTTCATTCAGTAGTTTGCTAACACTGTTTTTGAGGATTCTGCAATGGGAAAATTTGGAGCATATTGAAGCTTATGGTGACAAAGGAAATACCCTCAGACAAAAGCTAGGAAGAAGCTTTCTGAGAAACTGCTTTGTGATGTGTGAATTCAACTTACATATTTACACTGTTCATTTCATTGAGCCGTTTGCTCAGTGTTACACTGTTTACATGGAGTCTACAATGGGATGTTTTGGAGCACATTGAAGCTTATGGTGACAAAGGAAATATCCTCATATAAAAACTAGAAAGAACTTTCTGAGAAACCGTTTTGTGATGTGTTAATTCATCTCACGGAGTTACATGATTCTTTTAATGGATCAGCTTTTGGGGAATCTGAGAAGGCATATTTTGTATCGAATTGGAACCTATGGTGACAAAGGAGATATTCTCAGACAAGAACTAGAAAGAATCATTCTGAGAAAGTTCTTTGTGATGTTTGAATTCATGTCACAGATTTACACCTTTCCATTCATGAAGCCATTTGCTAACACTGTTTTCTTTGAATCTGTGAAGGGATATTTGGGAGCACATTGAGGCCTGTAGTGAAAAAGGAAACATACTGAGATAAAAACTAGAAAGACGATTTCTGAGAAACTGCTTTGTGATACGTGAATTCATCTTACAGAGATACACTGTTTTTTTCATTGAGCAATTTGATAACACTATTTTTGTGGAATCTGCAATAGGATATTTGAGAGCGCATTGAAACCTGTGGTGACAAAGGAAATATCCTCAGTTAAAAACCAAAAAGAAACTTTCTGAGAAAATGCTTTGTGTTGTGTCAATTCATCTCACAGAGTACACCTTTACTTCCATGGAGCAGTTTGCTAACACTATTTCCATGGAATCTGCAATAGGATATTTGGGAGTGCATTGAAGCCTATGGTGACTAAGGATATATCCTCAGAAAAAAACAAAAAAGAATCTTTCTGAGAAACTGCTTTGGGATGTGTGAATTCACCTCACAGGTTTACACTTTTCTTTCATGGAGCAGTTTGCTAATACTATTTTCATGGAATCTGAAAAGGGATATCCACGAGTGTATTGAGGAATATGTTGAAAAAGGAAATATACTCATTCTAATACTAGAAAGAGCTTTCTGTGAAACTGCTTTGTGACGTGTCAATTCATCTCACAGAGTTACACCATTCTTTTCATTGAGAAGTTTGCTATCACTTTTTTCGTGGAATCTACAATGGGATATTCCAGAGCGCATTGAGGAATGTGGAGAAAAAGGAAATATCCTCAGATAAATACTAGAAAGAAGCTGTCTGAGAAACAGCTTTGTGATGTGTGAATTAATATCTCATAGTTACACCATTCTTTTCATAGAGCAGTTTGGCAGCACTGCTTTTGGGAAATCTGAGAAGGGATATCTTGGATCGCATTGAAGCCTAGTGAGACAAAGGAAATATCTTCAGGTAAAAATTAGATAGAAACTTTCTCAGAAATTTCTTTGTGATGTGTGTATTCATCTCACAGAGTATCACATTTCTGTTCATGGAGCAGATTTCTAACACAGTTTTCATGGAATCTGCAAAGGGATGTTTGGGAGTGCATTGAGGTCTATGGTGAAAAAGGAAATCTCCTCAGAGAAAAAGTAGAAAGAAGCTTTCTGAGAAACTGCTTTGTGATGTGTGAATTCATCTTACAGATTTACACTGTTCATTTCATTGAGCCATTTGCTTACACTGTTTTCCTAGAGTCTACAGTGGGATATTTTGGAGCACATTGAAGTTTATGGTGACAAAGGAAATATCCTCATATTAAAACTAGAAAAGAACTTTCTGAGAAACCGCTTTATTTATCTCAGAGAGTTACACTGTTCATTTCATAGAACAGTTTGCTAGTACTGTTTTCTTGGAATCTGCAATAGGATATTTCAGAGTGCATTAAAGGTTTTCATGACAAAGGAAATATCCTGACACAAAAACTGGAGAGAAGCTTTCTGAGAAAGTGCTTTGTGATGTGTTAATTCATTTCACAGAGTTACACGATTCTTTTCTTGGATCAATTTGGGAGCACTCTTTTTCTGGAATCTGACAAGGGATATTTAGGATCACATTGAAGCCTGTGGTGACAAAGGAAATATCCTCAGATAAAAACTAGAAAGGATCTTTCTGAGAAAGTACTTTGTGATGTGTGTATTCATCACAAAAGTGTTACACCTTTCTTTTTATTTTTTATTTTTTATTTTTTTTAAAATTTATTTATTGTTATTATACTTTAAGTTGTAGGGTACATGTGTATAACGTAGGTTTGTTACATATGTATACTTGTGCCATGTTGGTCTGCTGCACCTATCAACTGCCATTTACATCAGGTATAACTCCCCACGTAATCCCTCCCACCTCCCCTCCCTCCCCATGATAGGCCCCCGGTGTGTGATATTCCCCTTCCTGAGTCCAAGTGATTCATTGTTCAGTTCCCACCTATGAGTGAGAACATGTGTTTGTTTTCTGTCTTGTGATAGTTTGCTAAGAATGATGGTTTCCAGCTGCATCCATGTCCCACAGCGATGCAAACTCATCCTTTTTTGCTGCAAGGCATTCCATGGTGTATATGTGCCATATTTTCTAATCCAATCTGTCACCATGACATTTGGGTTGATTCCAAAGTCTTTTGCTATTAGAATAGTGCTGCAATAAACATAATGCATGTGTCTTTATAGCAGCATAATTTATAACTTTTTGCATATCCTCAGTAATGGGATGGTTAGTCATATGGTACATCTTAGTTCTAGATCCTGAGGAATCGCCATACTGTTTTCCATATAATGGTTGAACTAGTTTTACAATCCCACCAACAGTGTAAAGTGTTCCTATTTCCACATCCCTCCAGCACCTGTTTCCTGGTTTTTAATGATCGCCATTCTAACTGGTGTGAGATGGTATCTCATTGTGGTTTCATTTGCATTTCTCTGAGGGCTTTCAGTGATGATGAGCATTTTTTCATATATGCCTGCTGTATGAATGTCTTCTTTGGAGAAATGTCTGTTCATATCCTTGCCTTACCTTTTGATGGGGTTGTTTGTTTTTTCTTGTAAATTTGTTTGAGTTCTTTTGTAGGTTCTTCTGGATATTAGCCCTTTGTCAGATGAGTAGATTGCAAAATGTTCTCCATTCTGTAGTTGCCTGTTCACTCTGGAGGAAGTTTCTTTTGCTGTGCAGAAGCTCTTTAGTTTACCGAGATCCCATTTGTCAATTTTAGCTTTTGCTGCCGCTGTTGGTGTTTTAGGACATGAAGTCTGCCCATGCCTATGTCCTGAATGGTACTACCAGGTTTTCCTCTAGGATTTTATGGTATTAGGTCTAACATTTAAGTCTCTAATCCATCTTGAATTAATTTTCGTATAAGGAGTAAGGAAAAGGATCCAGTTTCAGCTTTCTAATTTTATGGCTAGCCACTTTTCCCAGCACCATTTATTAAATAGGGAATCCTTTTCCCATTTCTTGCTTTTCTCAGGTTTGTCAAAGATCAGATGTATTGCAGATTTGTGGAAATATTTCTGAGGACTCTGTTCTGTTCCATTGGTCTATCTCTGCTTTGGTACCAGTACCTTTGCTGTTTTGGTTACTGTAGCCTTGTAGTATAGTTTCTGAAGTCAGGGTAACGTGGATGCCTCCAGCTTTGTTCTTTTGATCTTAGGATTGTCTTGAGATGCGGGCTCTTTTTTGGTCTCCATATGAACTTTAAAAGCAGTTTTTCCCAATTCTGTGAAGAAACTCATTGGTAGCTTGATGGGGATGTAAAATAACTCCATAAAATTACCTTGGGCAGCTGGCCATTTCAATGATATTGGATTCTTCCTATCCATGAGCATGGTATGTTCTTCCATTTGTTTGTGTCCCTTTATTTCAGTGAGCAGTGGTTTGTAGTTCTCCTTGAAGAGGTCCTTTACATCCCTTGTAAGTTGGATTCCTAGGGTATTTTATTCTCTTGGAAGCAATTGTGAATGAAGTTCATTCATGATTTGCTCTGTGTTTGTCTGTTATTGGTGTATAAGAATGTTTGTGGATTTTGCACTATAATTTTGTATCCTGAGACTTTGCTGAAGTTGCTTATCAGCTTAGTGAGATTTTGGCTGGTATTAATGGGGTTTTCTAAATATACAAATCATGTCATCTGCAAACAGGACAATTTGACTTCTTCTTTTCTCCTAACTGAATACCTCCCCTGATTTCTTTCTCTGCCTAATTGCCCTAGCCAGAACTTCCAACACTATGTTGAATAGGAGGGTGAGAGAGGGCATCCTGTCTTGTGCCAGTTTCTGCTGAATTTTTCCAGTTTTTGCCCATTCAGTATGGAGACATGGGTTTATTACAGCTCTTATTATTTTGAGGTACCCATCAATTCCTAATTTATTGAGCGCTTTTAGCATGGTTGCTGAATTTGTCAAGCCTTTCTGCATCTATTGAGATAATCATGTGGTTCTTTGTCTTTGGTTCTGTTTATGCTGATTATGTTTTATTGATTTGCTAATGTTTGAACCAGCTTTGTATCCCAGGGATGAAGCCCATTTGATCATGGTGGATAAGCTTTTGATGTGTTGTTGAACTGGGTTTGCCAGTATTTTATTGAGGATTTTGCATCGATGTTCATCAGATATGTCTAAATTTCTTTTTTTTGTTGTGTCTCTGCCAGGCTTTGGTATCAGGGATGATGTTGGCCTCATACAATGAGTTAGGAGGATTCCCTCTTTCTATTGATTGGAATAGTTTCAGAAGGAATGGTACCAGCTCCTCCCTTGTACCTCTGTAAAATTCAGCTGTGAATCCATCTGGTCCTGGACTTTTTGGTTGGTAGGCTATTAATTATTGCCTCCAATTTCAGAGCCTACTATTGTTCTATTCAGGGATCTAACTTCTTCCTGGTTTAGTCTTTGGAAGAGTGTGGGTGTACAGGAAATTCATCCATTTCTTTGTGATTTTCCAGTTTATTTTGCTGGTGTGTTTGCGTATTCTCTGATGGTAGTTTGTATTTCTGTGGGGTCGGTGGTTATATCCCTTTATCATTTTAATCATACATTTGATTCTTCTTTTCTTCTTTATTAGTCTCATTAGGGGTCTATCAATTTTGTTGATCTTTTCAAAACCCAACTCCTGGATTCATTGATTTTTTGGAGGGTTTTTGTGTCTCTATCTCCCTTCAGTTCTGCTCTGATCTGAGTTATTTCTTGCCTCTCTGCCAGTTTCTTTTTGAATGTGTTTGTTTCTTGCTTCTTAGTTCTTTAATTATATGTTAGGAGTGTCACTTGACCTTTCCAGCTTTGTGGGCATTTATGCTATAACTTCCCTTGGACACTGCTTTTAAATGTGTCCCAGATTCTGGTATGTTGTATCTTTGTTCTCATTGGTTTCCAAAGAACATCTTTTATTTCTGCCTTCATTTCATATAAAACCCAGTAGTCATTCAGGAGCAGGTTGTTCAGTTTCCATGTAGTGGAGTGGTTTTGATTGAGAGTTTCTTAGTCCTGAGTTCTAGTTTCTGATTGCATTGTGGTCTGAGAGACAGTTTGTTAAGTAATTTCTGTTCTTGTACATTTGCTGAGGAGTGCTTTTACCTTAAATCATATGGTCAATTTTGGAGTAAGTACCATGTGGTGCTGAGAAGAATGTATATTCTGTTGATTTGGGGTGGAGAGTTCATGATGTTCATTAGGTCTGCTTGCTGCAGAGATGAGTTCACCCTGGATATCCTTGTTAACTTTCTGTCTCGTTGATCTGTCTAATGTTGACAGTGGAGTGTTTGAAGTCTCCATTATTATTGTATGGGAGTCTAAGTAAGTCTCTTTGTAAGTCTCTAAGGACTTGGGGTTTATGAATTGGGTGCTCCTGTATTGGGTACATATATATTTAGGATAGTTAGCTCTTCCTGTTGAATTGATCCCTTTGACCATTATGTAAATGGCCTTCTTTGTCTCTTTTGATCTTGATGTTTAAAGTCTGTTTTATCAGAGACTAGGATTGTAAACCCCTGCTTTTTTAGGTTCTCCATTTTCAGGTAAATCTTTCCTCCATTCCCTTTTATTTTGAGCCTATGTATGTCTCTCAGGAGATAATTCTGAATCACAGTGACCGATGGGTCTTCGACTCTTTATCCAGTTTGCCAGTCTGTGTCTTTTTTCATTGGAGCATTTTAGTCCATTTACATCATAAGTTAAGATTGTTATGTGTGAACTTGATCCCGCCATTATGATTTTAAATTTATTTATTATTATTATAATTGTGTTGTATAAGATGTGCATAACGCAGGTTTGTTAGCATATGTATACTTGTGCCTTGTTGGTGTGCTGCACCCATCAACTCATTACCTATACTCAGGTATAACCCCAATGCAACTCCTCCTCCCCTCCCCCTCCCCAGATAGGCCCCGTGTGTGTGATGTTCCCTTCCCAAGTCCAAGTGATCTCATTGTTCAGTTCCCACCTATGAGTGAGAACATGTGTTTGGTTTTCTGTTCTTGTGATAGTTTGCTAAGAAATCGATGGATTCCAGCTGCATCCATGTCCCTACAAAGGGACACAAACTCATCCTTTTGATGGCTGCATAGTATTCCATATGGTGTATATGTGCCACATTTTCTTAATCCACTCCGTCACTGATGGACATTTGGGTTGATTCCAAAGTCTTTGCTATTGTGAATAGTGCTGCAATAAACATACGTGTGTGCATGTGTCTTTAGAGCAGCATAATTTATAATCCCTTGGGTATACCAGTAATGGGATGGTTGGTCATATGGTACATCTAGTTCTAGGATCCTGAGGAATCGCCATACTGTTTTCCACAATGGCTGAACTTAGCTTAAAATCCCACCAACAGTGTGTGCAATTCCTATTTCCACATCCCTCCAGCACCTGTTGTTTCCTGACTTTTTAATGATCGCCATCTCTAACTGGCGTGTGAGATGGTATCTCATTGTGGCTTTGATTTGCATTTGATGCACAGTGATGATGAGTATTTTTCATGTATTTGTTGGCTGTGCTGAATAAGTTCCTTTGAGAAATGTCTATTCATATATCCTTTGCCCACTTTTGATGGGGTTGTTTGTTTTTTTCTTGTAAATTTGTTTAAGCCTCTTTGTAGGTTCTGATATTAGCCCTTTTTCAGATGAGAGCAGATTGCAAAAATTTTCTCCCATTCTGTAGGCTGCCTGTTCACTCTGATGGTAGTTTCTTTGCTGTGCAGAAGCTCTTTTAGTTTAATGTCGAGATCCCATTTGTCAATTTGGCTTCTTTGCTGCCGTTGCTTTTGGTGTTTTAGGACATGAAGCCCTTTGCCCATGCCTATGTCCTGAATGGTACTACCTAGGTTTTCCTAGGATTTTTATGGTATTAGGTCTAATGATGTAAGTCTCTAATCCATCTTGAATTAATTTTCAGATACGAGTAAGGAAAGGATCCAGTTTCAGCTTTCTACTTATGTGGCTAGCCAATTTTCCTCAGCACCATTTATTAAATAGGGAATCCTTTTCCCATTTCTTGTTTCTCTCAGGTTTGTCAAAGATCATGGCTGTAGATGTGTAGGGTATTATTTCTGAGGACTCTGTTCTGTTCCATTGGTCTATATCTCTGTTTTGGTACCTGTATACCATGCTGTTTTAGTTACTTTCTGCAGTCTTGTAGTATGTGCTTCAGGCCCAGGTAGCTGCAGATGCTCCAGCTTTTGTTCTTTTGGACTTAGGATTGTCTTGAGATGCGGGCTCTTTTTTGGTTCCATATGAACTTTAAAGCAGTTTTTTCCAATTCGTGAAGAAACTCATTGGTAGCTTGGATGGGGATGGCATTGAATCTATAGGATTACCTTGGGCAGTATGGCCATTTTCACTCATATTGATTCTCTTCCTATCCATGAGCATGGTATGTTCTTCCATTTGTTTTGTGTCCTCTTTATTTCAGTGAGCAGTGGTTTGTAGTTCCCTTGAAGAGGTCCTTACATCCCGCAGTGTTGGATTCCTAGGTATTTGATTCTCTTTGAAGCAATTGTGAATGGAAGTTCATTCATGATTTGGCTCTGTTTGTCTGTTACTGTGTATAAGAATGCTTGTGATTTTTTGCACATTAATTTTGTATCCTGGAGACTTTGCTGGAAGGTTTATCAGCTTAAGGAGATTTTGGGCTGAGACAATGGGGTTTTCTAAATATACAATCATGTCATCTGCAAACAGGACAATTTGACTTCTTCTTTTCCTAACTGAATACCCCTGATTTCTTCTCTTCAAGGCCTAATTGCCCTAGCCAGAACTTCCAACACTTTGTTGAACAGGGAGGTGAGAGAGGGCATCCCTGTCTTGTGCCAGTTCAAAGGGAATTTTTCCAGTTTTTGCCCATTCAGCATGATACATGTGGGTTTGTCATAACAGTTCTTTTATTATTTTTGAGGCACGCTCCATAATACCGTAATTTATTGAGCGCTTTTAGTGCTAGCGCTGCTGAATTTTGTCAAAGCCTTTTCTGCATCTATTGAGATAACCATGGTTCGGCCTTGGTTCTGTTTATATGCTGATTATGTTTATTGATTTGCTTAATGTTGAACCAGCCTTTGCATCCCAGGGATGGTGCCTAATTTGATCATGGTGATAAGCTTTTGATGTGTTGCTGAACCGGGTTTGCCAGTATTTTGCCATAGATTTTTGTGAATTACGTTCACTGGATATTGGTCTAAAATTCTCTTTGTTGTATCTCTGCCAGGCTTTGTATCAGGGATGATGTTGGTCTTTAAAATGAGTTCGGGAGGATTCCCTTTCATTGATTAGTTTCAGAAGGAATGGTACCAACCTCCCGAAAATTTGGTAGAATTCAGCTGAATCCATCTGGTCCTGGACTTTGCTGGTGGTGGCTATTAATTGTTGCCTCAAATTCTCAGAGCCTGCTGCTGGTCTATATTCAGGGATTCAACTTCTTCCTGGTTTAGTCTTGAAGAGTGTAAGTGTCCAGAAATTATCCATTTCTTCTAGATTTTCCAGTTTTATTTTATGTGAGGTTTATAGTATTCTGATGGTAGTTTTGTATTTTGTGGGGTCGGTGGTGATATCCCTTTATCAGCCTTTTAATTCTCAAGGCCGATTTGATTCTTCTCTCTTTTCTTTTATTAGTCTTGCTAGTGGTCTGTCAATTTTGTTGATTCTTTTCAAAACCAACTCCTGGATTCATTGATTTCAAGGGTTTTTTGTGTCTCTTATCTCCTTCAGTTCTGCTCTTGATCTTTAGTTATTTCCCCTTTAGCCTTCTTGCTTAGCTTTCTCAATTGTGTTTTGTTTCCTTGTTTCTCTCTTCTAATTCCTTTTTTACTCATGGGAGCAAAGAGTGCTTTCAATTTAGATCTTTCCTGCTTCTCTGTGGGCATTTCTTAGTGCTTGCAATTCTCTACACCACTTTCTGCTTTTAAATGTGTCCCAGAGATTCTGGTATGTTGTATCTTTGTTCTCATTGGTTTCCAAAGAACACTTTATTTTGCCTTCATTCTGCTATGTACCCAGTAGTCATCTCAGGAGCAGGTTGTCTCAGTTTCCATGGTTGAGCTGCCTTTGACTTCCGAGTTTAGTCCTGAGTTCTAGCTTGACGTACTGTGGTCTGAGAGACAGTTTGTAATAATTTCTGTTCTGTACATTTGCTGAGGAGTTTTACTTCCACCACGCGGGTCAATTTTGGGAATAAGTACCATGTGTGGTGCTGAGAAGAATGTAATTCTTGCTGATTTGGGGTGGAGTTCTATAGATGTTCATTAGGTCTGTTTTGCTGCAGAGATGAGTTCAATTCTGGATATCCTTGTTAACTTTCTGTCTCGTTGATCTGTCTAATGTTGACAGTGGAGGTTGAAGTCTCCCCATTATTATTGCAGTCAAGTCTCTTGTAAGTCTCAAGGACTTGCTTATGAATCTGGGTGCTCCTGTATTGGGTGCATATATATTTAGATAGCATTCTCTCCTGTTGAATTGATCCCTACCATTAAGTGTAATGGCCTTCTTTGTCTCTTTTGATTTTGATGGTTTAAAGTTCACTATCAGAGACTAGGATTGGGTAACCCCCCGCTTTTTTGTTCTCCATTTGCTTGGTAAATCTTTCCTCCATCCCTTTATTTTGAGCCTATGTGTGTCTCTCAAGGCAGGAGATGGTCTTCCTGAATACAGCAGACGATGTCTCGACTCTTTTATCCAGTTTGCCAGTCTGTGTCTCTTAATTGAGCATTTAGTCCATTTACATTTAAGGTTAAGATTGTTATGTGAACTTGATCCTGCTGGCCATGATACAACTGGTTATTTTGCTCGTTAGTTGATGCAGTTTCTTCCTAGCCTCTCATGGTCTTTACATTTTGCATAAGCTTTTGCAGCCTATTGGTACCGTTGTCTTTCCATGTTGAGGCTCTTCAGGGTCTCTGTAAGGTGAACAGTGACAAAATCTCTAAGCATTTGCTTATCTGTGCTGGGATTTTATTTCTCCTTCACTTGGTGAAACTTAGTTTGGCTGGATATGAAATTCTGGGTTGAAAATTTTCTTTAAGAATGTTGAATTATTGGTCTCCCCCACTCTTTCTGTTTGTTTTTGGCTGAGAGATCTTATGAGTCTGATGGGCTTCCTTTGTGGGTAACCTGGACCTTTCTCTCTCATGCCCTTAAGATTTTTCCTTCATTTCAACTTTGGTGAATCTGGCAATTATGTGTCTTGAGTTGTTCTTCTCGAGGAGCATCTTTGTGGTTTTCTGTATTTCCTGATTTGAATGTTGGCCCAGCTCTACTGAAGGAAGTTCTGGATGATATCCTGAAAGAGTGTTTTCCCAACTTGGTTCCATTTCTTTTCCTCCCTCACTTTCAGGCACCCTAATCAGACGAGATTCACTTTTACATAATCCATACTCTCTTGCAGGTTTCTGTTCCTACTTTTTCTTTTCTTTTTTTTTCTTTTTGGTTTCTCTCTTTCTCGCTTCTATTTCATTCATTCTGATCCCTAATCATGATCTCTTTCTTTCCCAGTTGATCGAGTCGGTTACTGAAGCTGTGCATTGTCACCATTTCGTGGTCATGGTTTTCATCTCTATTTCGCTTATGACCTTCTCTGCATTAATTACTCTTGAATACCAATTCTTCCACTTCTCTTTTTTTTCAAGATTTCCGCATTTCTTTATGCTTGGGTACGTAATCTCCTTTAGCTCTGGACAAAATTTGATGCATCTAAGTTCTCTCTCTCATCTCGCCAAAGCCATTCTCCTCCAGCGATCCTGCTGTTAAGGCGAGCTGCCTCGTCGGGGAGATGTGCTCTTGTTTTGAATTTCCGTGTTTTCTACCCTGCTTTTTCCCCATCTTTTGTGGTTTTATCTGCCTCTGGTCTTTGATGATGCAGGATAAAATGGCAAGGTGTAGGTGTCCTTCCTGTTTGGATAGTTTTCCTTCTAACAGTCAGGGACTTCAGCCAGTCTTGAGATTGTTGAGTCTACCCAGACCCTGTTTGCCTGGGTATCAGCAGCAGACTTCAGAAGATAGAATATTTCTGGAACAAAGGAGTGTACCTGTCTGATTCCCCAGGCTGCCTCAGGGGTGTACTCCAGCCCAGATGTGGGTGTCAGACTGCCCCTAGTGGGGAGTTCCCAGGCTAGGCTACTCTCAGGGGTCAGGGACCCACTTGAGCAGGCAGTCTGTCCGCTTCAGATCTCAGCCTCCGCGGTTGGGAGATCCACTGCTCTCAAAGCCGTCAGACAGAGTCGCTTAAGGCCTGCAGAGGTTTCTGCTGCTTTTGTTGTTGTTGTTGTTGTTGTTGTTGTGTAGCTGTGCCCTGTCCTCCCAGAGGTGGAGTCTACAGAGACAGGCAGGCTCTCGAGCTGTGAGCTCCACCCAGCTGGAGCTTCCCAGCAGCTTCTAGAGCCACCTACTAAGCTCCTCAGCAATGGCTGGCTTCCTTCCCCAGCCTCGCCAAGCTGCCTTGCCGGGTAGATCACAGACTGCCAGGGCGAATGAGGGAGGTCTGGGTGTAATCCTCCCGCCAGGTGTGGGATATGATCTCCTGGTGTGCCTGTTTGCTTAAAGCCATTATTGGGGGTGGGAGCACCCGGTTTCCAGGTGTTGTGTGTCTCAGTCCCCCTGGCTAGGAAAGGGATTCCCTTCCCTTGCGCCTTCTGGGTGAGGCGATGCCCCATTGTTTAGCTCTCGCCATCAGGCTGCAGCAGCTGACCGCACCGATCGTCCGGCACTCCCCAGTGAGATGAACCCAGTACCTCAGTTGAAAATGCAGAAATCACCGGTCTTCTGTGTCACTCGCGCTGGGAGTTGGAGACTGGAGCTCTTCCTATTCGGCCAACTTGCTCCGCCCCCACCTTTCTTTTTATAGAGTATTTTGTTAACACTGGTTTCATGGAATCTGCAAAGGGATATTTGGGAGTAAATGGAGGATTAGGGTGATAAAGGAAATGACCTCTGATAAAAACCAAAAAGAAGATTTCTGTGAAACTGCTTTGTGATGTGTGAATTCATCTCACAGAGTTACACTGCTCTTTTCATTGAGAAGTTTGCTAACACTTTTTGCATGGAATCTGCAATGGGATATTTGTGAGTGCATTGAGGCTTGTGGTGAAAAATAAAATATCATCAGACAAAAAATAGAAAGAAGCTTTCTGACAACTTGCTTTGGGGTTTTTGAATTGATCTCATAGAGTTACATGATTCTTTTCATGGAGCAGTGTGGTAGCACTTTTTTTGGGGAATCTGAAGAGGGATATTTGGATTACATTGAAGCCTATGGTGAAAACAAATGATCCTCATACAAAAACTAGAAAGAAGCTTTCTGAGAAACCGCTTTGTGATGTCTGAATTCAACTCACAGAATTACATGAGTCTTTTCATGAATCGATTTGGTAGCACTGTTTTTGGGGAATATGAGAAGGGGTATTTTGAATTGCATTGAAGCGTATGGTGACAAAGGAAATATTTTCAGATAAAAACTAGAAATAAGCTTCATGAGAAATTGCTTTGTGATGTTTGAATTCCTGTCACACACTTGCACGATTCTTTTCTTGCAGCAGTTTGCTAACACTGTTTTTGAAGAATCTGTAATAGGATATTTGGGAGCGCGCTGAAGCCTATGGTGACAAAGGAAATATCCTCAGACAAAAAACAAAAAGAAGCTTTCTGAGAAACTGCTTTGTGATGTGTGAATTCACCTAACACAGTCACACTGTTCTTTTCATTGAGCAGTTTGCTAACACTCTTTTCTTGAAATCTGCAATCTGATATTTTGGAGTGCATTGAAGCTTATTGTGACAAAGGAAATATAATCAGATAAAAACTGGAAAGAAGCTTTCTGAAAAACTGCCTTGGGATGTGTTAATTCATCTCACAGAGTTACACCATCCTTTTCATGGATCAGTTTGGTAGTACTGTTTTTGGGGAATCTGAGAATGAATATTTTGGATCGCATTGAAGACTATGTTGACAATGGAAAATCCTCAGATAATAACTACAAAGGATCTTCCTGAGAAAGTACTTTTTGATGTGTGAATTCATCTCACGGAGTTACACCTTTCTTTTCATGGAGCAGCTTGCTAACAGTGTTTTCAAGAAATCTGCAAAGGGATATTTGGGAGTGCTTGGAGGGTTGTGGTAAAAAAGGAAATGTCCCCTGATAAAAACCAAAGAGAAGATTTCTGTTAAACTGCTTTGTGATGTGTGAATTCAACTCACAGTGTCACATCGTTGTTTTCATTGAGAAGTTTGCTAACACTTTTTTCCTGGAATCTGCAATGGGACAATCGCGAGTGCATTGAGGCCTAAGGTGAAACATGAAATATCCTCAGACAAAATACAGAAAGAAGCTTTCTTAGAAACTGCTTTGTGATTTGTGAATTCATCTCACAGAGTTACATTGTTCTTTTCATTGAGCAGTTTGATAACACTTTTTTCGTGGAAACTGCAATGGGATATTTCAGAGCACATTGAAGTTTAAGGTGATATAGGAAATATCCTCATAGAAAACATAGAAAGAAACTTTCTGAGAAACGACTTTGTGATGTGTTAATTCATCTCACAGAGTTACACGATTCTTTTCATGGATTAGTTTGGTAACACTTTTTTGGGGAATCTGAGAAGGGATATTTTGAATCGCATTGAAGACTAAGGTGACAAAGGAAATATCCTCAGATAAAAACTAGAAAGAAGGTTTCTGAGAAAGTTTTCTGTGATGTGTGAATTCATCTCACAGAGTTACACCTTTCTTTACATGGAGCCGTTTGCTAACATTGTTTTTGTGGAATCTGCAAAGGGATATTTTGGAGCACATTGAGGGCTATGGTGAAAAACTAAATATCCTCATATAAGAAATGGAAAGAAGCTTTCTGAGAAACTGCATTGAGATGTGTGAATTCATCTCACACAGTTACACCATACTTTTCATTGAGCAGTTTGCGAACACTGTTTTTGTGCAATCTGCAAAGTGATATTTGTGAGTGCATTAAGGCCTATAGTGAAAAAGGAAATATCCTCATAGAAAAACTAGAAAGAAGCTTTCTGAGAAACTGCTTTGTGCTGTGTGAATTCATCTCACAGAGTTGCACCATACTTTTCATTGAGCTGTTTGATAACACTGTTTTCGTGGAATCTGCAGTAGAATATATGGGAGTGCATTGAAGCCCATGGTTACCAAGACAACATTCTCAGACAAGAAACAAAAAGAAACTTTCTGAGAAACTGCTTTTTTTTTTCTTTAGAATAATATGTTTTATTGCATGCTTTAGAATAGTAGGTGTTCTTTAGAATCATAATGACGTTAAATAAGTTCAGTTATATACTTTTGTAAATCATGTTAATGCAACTGTCTGTCGGAAGAAAGTAGATACAAAAATGGATAAATACATAAAACAGACAGATGAATAAAACTGTATTTTGATAGTTTATCTGCGTAATGTATTTGTTGTTGTTGTTGTTGTTTTAAAAATTTATTTATTATTATTATACTGTAAAAAGTTGCTTAGGGTACATGTGCATAGCGATGAGTTTATTTATATGTATACTTATTGCCTTGTTGGTGTGCTGCACCCATCAGCTCGTCATTTACATCGGTATAACTCCCGAGAGCCAATCCCTCCCCTTCCCTAGTAGGCCCGATTATTGTGATGTTCCCCTTCGAGTCAAGTGATCTCATTGTTCAGTTCCACCTATGAGTGGTATCACGGTGTTTGGTTTTCTGTTCTTGTGTGATAGTTTGCTAAGAATGATGGATTTCAGCTGCATCCATGTCCTACAAAGGACACAAACTCATCCTTTTGATGGCTGCATAGTATTCCATGGTGTATATATGCCACATTTCTTAATCAATCTGTCTTTGTTGGGACGTTTGGGTTTGGTTCAGAATCTTTGCTGCTATTGTGAATAGTGCTGCAATAAACATACGTATTGCGTAATGTCTTTATAAACATAATTTATAATCCTTTGAGTATATACCCAGTAATGGGATGGCTGGGTCATATGGTACATCTAGTTCTAGATCCTTGAGGAATACAATACATACTGTTTTTTCCATGGCCAGTTGAACTGATTTACAATCCCACCAACAGTGTAAAGTGTTCCTATTTCATCACATCCTCTCCAGCACCTGTTGTTCCTGACTTTTGTGAACGTCTAACTGGTGTGGATGGTATCTCATTGGTTTTGATTAGCATTTCTCCTGATGGCCGGTAGTGACATTTTTGTATGTCTGTTGGCCATGAATGTCTGCTTTTGAGAAATGTCTATTCATATCCTTTGCCCACTTTTGATGGGGTTGTTTGTTTTCTTGTAAATTTGTTTTGGAGTTCTTTGTAGGTTCTGGATATTAGCCCTTTGTCAATTATGAGTAGATTGCAAAATTTTCTCCATTCTGTAGGTTGCCTGTTCACTCTGAAGTGGTAGTTTCTTTTTGCTGTTTGGCTCTGGATTTAATGAGATCCCATTTGTCAATTTTGGCTGCCATTGCTTTTGGTGTTTTTAGACATGAAGTCTTTTGCCCATGCACCTATGTCCTAGATAGTGCACTACCTAGGTTTTCCTCTAGGATTTTTATGGTATTAGGATCTAACATTTAAGTCTCTAATCCATCTTGAATTAATTTTCGTATAAGGAGTAAAGGGAAAGGATCAGTTTCAGCTTTCTACTTGGCTGTGAATTTTCAGCACCATTTTATTAAATAGGGGTAACACATTTCATTTCTCTCAGGTTTGTCAAAGATCAGATGGCTGTGGAGTATTGTGGTATTATTTCGAGGACTCTGTTCTGTTCCATTAGTCTATATCTCTGTTTTGGTACCAGTACCATGCTGTTTTTTAGTTACTGTAGCCTTATGGTATAGTTTGAAGTCCAGGTAAGTAGTCTCCAGCTTTGTTCTTTTGAGCTTGGATTTGTCTTTGGGAATAGGCTCTTTTTGGTTCCCATATGAACTTTAAAGCTTAGTTTTTCAATTTCTGTGAAGAAACTCATTGGTAGCTTGATGGGGATGGCATTGAATCTATAAATTACCTTGGGCAGTATGGCCATTTTTTTTCACGATATTGATTCTTCTATATCCATGAGCATGGTATGTTCTTCCATTTGTTTGTGTCCTCTTTTATTTCAGTGAGCAGTGGTTTGTAGTTCTCCATGAAGAGTCCCTTTACATCCCTTGTAAGTTGGATTCCTAGGTATTTTTATTCTCTTGGAAGCAATTGTGAATGGAAGTTCATTCATGATTTGGCTCTCTGTTTGTCTGTTACTGGTGTATACGAATGCTTGTGATTTTTGCACATTAATTTTGTATCTGACACTTTGCTGAAGTTGCTTTATCAGCTTAAGGAGGTTTTGGGCTGACCAATGGGGTTTTCTAAATATACAAAGCCATGCACATCGCAACAGGGACAATTTGACTTCTTCTTTTCTAACTTTAGATACCCTTGAACAACCCTCTTGCCCTGATTGCCTAAGCCAGAACTTCGCACTATGCTGAATAGGGTGAGTGAGAGGGCATCACAATCAACAATGCCAGTTTTCAAAGGGAATTTTTCCTGTTTTGCCCATTCTGGTAGTGGCTGTGGTTTGTCATAAAAGTAAATGTGTGGGCGCGAGTCACGTTCCATCAATACGAATTTATTGGCGTTTTTTATCAGAAAGAGGCTGTTGAATTTTGTCAAAGCCTTTTTGCATCTATTGAAATAATCATGTGGTTCTTGTCTTTGGTTCTGTTTATATGCTGGATTATGTTTATTGATTTCAGATGTTGAACCAGCCTTGCATCCAGGATGAAGCCCACTTGATCATGGTGGATAAGCTTTTTGATGTGTTGCTGAATCCGGTTTGTCAGTATTTTATTGAGGATTTTGCATCGATGTTCACCAGGGATATTAAGTGCAATTCTTTGTTGTATGCCGGGCATCAAGGATGATTTTGGCCTCATAAAATGAGTTAGGGGAGGATTCCCTCTTTTTCTATTGATTGGAATAGTTTCAGAATGGTATAACTCTGTATGCCTGGTAGAATTTAGCTGTGAATCCATCTGGTCCTGGACTTTTTTTTTTGGTTGGTAGGCTATTAATTGTTGCCTCAATTTCAGAGCCTGCTATTGGTCCTGTCCAGGGATTCAACTTCTTCCTGGTTTGAATCTTGGAAGAGTGTAAGTGTCAGGAAATTATCCATTTCTTCTAGATTTTCAGTTTATTTGCGTAGAGGTGTTTATAGTATTCTCGATGGTAGTTTGTATCTGTGGGGTGTTGGTGATATCCACTTTATCATTTTTAATTCGTCGATTTGATTCTTCTCTCTTTTCTTCTTTATTAGTCTTTGCTAGCGATCTGTCAATTTTGTTGATCTTTTCAAAAACCAACTCTGGATTCATTGATTTTTGGAGGGCTTTTTGTGTCTCTATCTCTTCAGTTCTGCTCTGATCGCCCGTTATTTCTTGCACCTTCTGCAAGCTTTCAGATATGTGTTTGCTCTTGCTTCTCTAGTTCTTTTTTAATTGCGATGTTAGGTCAATTTTAGATCTTTCCTGCTTTCTCTTGTTGGGCATTTAGTGCTATAAATTTCCCTTGACACACTGCTTCATGTGTCCCAGAGTTTCTGGTATGTTGTATCTTTGTTCTCATTGGTTTCAAAGAACATCTTTATTTCTGCCTTGTTTTCGTTATGTGCCAGTAGTCATTCAGAACGGGTTGTTCAGTTTCCCGTGTAGTTGAGCGGTTTGATTGAGTTTCTTAGTCCTGAGTTCTAGTTTGATTGCACTGTGGTCTGAGGGGCAGTTGTTATGTTCTGTTCTTGTACATTTGCTGAGGAGTGCTTTGCTTTATTACGTGGTCAGAAGTTTGGGGTAGTCGATGTGGTGCTGAAGAATGTCTATATTCTATTCGATTTTAAGTGGAGATTTCTATAGATGTCTATTGGATTCTGCTACGGCAGAGGGTGAGTTCAATTCCTGGATATCTTGTTAGCACCTGTCGTTGATCTGTCTAATGTTGAGAGTGGGTATTGAAGTCACCATTTATTATGGTCTAAGTCTCTTTATGAAGTCTCTAAGGCACATGAATCTGGGTGCTCCTGTAGTAGGTATATATATTTAGGATAGTTAATACTTCCTGTTGAATTGATCCCTTCACCAAGTATGCCAATGGCCTTCTTTGTCTCTTTTTGATTTTTGTTGGTTTTAAGTGCTTTATCAGAGACTAGGATTACAGCCCTGCTTTTTGGTATCCCATTTTGCTTTGAGTAAAATCTTCCCTCCATCCCTTTATTTTTGGGCTATGTACCCTGCATGTGAGGATGGTCTCCTGAATACAACAGACTGATGGGTCTTGACTCTTTATCAAGTTTGCCAGTCATGCTCTTAATTGGAGCATTTTGTATTTTAAAGGTTAAGATTGTTATGTGTAGACTTGATCCTGCCATTATGATAGCTGTGGTTATTTTTATGGGTGTTAGTGCAGTTTCTTCCTAGCCTCGATGGATCTTCCATTTTGGCATGTTTTGAGATGGCTGGTACAGGTTGTTCCTTTCCATGTTTAGTACTTCCTTCAGGGTCTGCATAAGGCAGGCCTAGTGGGTGGCAAATCTCTAAGCATTTTGTATCTGTAAAGGATTTTATTTTCCTTCACTTATGAAACTTAGTTTGGCTGGATATGAAATTCTGGGTTGAAAATTCTTTTCTTCTAGAATGTTGAATATTATTTACTCTCTTCTGGCTTGTAGAAGTTTCTGCGAGAGATCTGCTGTGAGTCTGATGGGCTTCCCTTTGTGGGTATTCCGACCTTTCTCTCTGGCTGCCCTTAAGATTTTTCCTTCATTTCAACTTTGGTGAATCTGGCAATTATGTGTGTCTTGGGGAGTTGCTCTTCTCGAGGAGTATCTTTGTGGCGTTCTCTGTATTTCCTGGATTTGAATGTTGGCCTGCCCTACTAGGTTTGGGAGGATTCTCTGGATGATATCCTGAAGAGTGTTTTCCAACTTGGTTCCATTTCCCCTCACTTTCGAACCCAATCAGACGTAGGTTGGTCTTTTTACGCAATCCCATACTTCTTGCAGGCTTTGTTCATTTCTTTTCTTCTTTTTCTTTGGTTTCTCTTCACCGGCTTCATTTCTGTTCATTTGGTGATCCTCAATCGCTGATACTCTTCGCCAGTTGGTCAATTAGGTTACTGGAAACGCTGCATTTTATCACGTATTTCTCGTGTCATGGTTTCATCTTTTCCCCGTTTAGTTTATGGCCTTCTCTGCATTAATTACTCTAGCCGTCAATTCTTCACTTTTTTCCAAGATTTTTAGTTTCTTTGCGCTGGAGTGCGTAATTCACTCCTTTAGTTCTGAAATTTGATGGACTGAAGCCTTCTTCATATTAAAGTCAAACCTCCGTCCAGCTTTGATCCGTTGCTGGCGATAATTTCTTGGCTCGCTTGCGGGGAGATGTCATCTTGTTTTTTTGAGATTTCCAGCTTTTCTGCCTGCTTTTTCCCCCATCTTTGTGGTTTTATCTTGCTGCAGTGCTTTGATGATGGTGATGTACTGATGGGGAGGTGTTGGTGTAGGTGTCCTTCCTGTTTGATAGTTTTCCTTCTAACAGTCAGGACCTCAGCTGGAGTCTGTTGGGAGATTGCTTGAGTCCACTCCCAGACCCTGTTGCACAGTAGTAGCAGAGACTGCAGAAGATAGAATATTTCTGAACAGCAAGTGTACCTGTCTGATTCTTGCTTTGGGCTTCCGTCTAGGGTGTGCCATTGCAGTGTGTGGGGCCATCGGGCTGCCCTAGTGGGGATATCTCCAGTTAGGCTACTCAGGGTCAGGACCCGCTTGAGCAGAGAGTCTGTCCCTTCTCAGATCTCAACCTCCGTGTTGGGAGATCCTACTCTCTTCAAAGCTGTCAGACAGAGTCGTTTGGGTCTGAGAGGTATCACTATAGCACTGTTGTGTTTGCTGTGCCCTGCCCCCAGGGGTGGAGTCTACAGGAGACAGGCAGGTTTTCAGCCCGAGCTGCTGTGAAATACCCAGTTGGAGCTTCCCAGCAGCTTTGTTTACCTTCGCTAAGCAAAGGCAATGGCGGGCGCCTCCCAGCCTCGCTGCTGCCTTGCGGTAGATCACAGACTGCTGTGATAGCAATGAGGAGGCTCGTGGGTGTGGGACCCTCCAGCCAGGTGTGGGATATAGTCTCCTGTGTGCCTGTTTGTAAAGCAGTGTGGGGTGAGTTACCCGATTCTCCAGGTGTTGTGTGTCTCAGTTCCATGGCTAGGAAAGGGATTCCCTTGCCTTGGCACCCCAGGTGAGCAATGCCTCGCCCTGCTTCAACTCTCACTGAGTGAGGGTTGCAGCAGCTGACCAGTACGTCGTCGGCACTCCCAGTGAGATAGACAGTACCTCAGTTGAAAATGCCGAAATCACCGGTCTTCTGTGTCGCTGCCGCTGGGAGTTGAAGACTGGAGCTGCTCCTATGCGGCCATCTTGCTCCGACCCCCGAGAAACTGCTTTGTGATATGTGAGCTCATCTCACAAAATTGCAATGTACTTTTCATTGATCAGTTTGCTAACACCGTTTTCTTGGATTCTGCAAGGGGACATTTCGGAAAGCATTGAAGCTTATGGTGACAAAGGAAATATCCTCAGACAAAAACTAGATAGAAGCTATCTGAGAAACTGGTTTTTATTTGTGAATTCATCTCACAGAGTTACACTGTACTTTTCATTGAGCTGTTTTATCACACTCTTTTCATGGATTCTGCAAAAGGATATTTGGGAGTGCATTGATGCCTATGATGACAAAGGAAATATCCTCAGATAAAAACTAGAAAGAAGCTTTCTGAGAAACTGCTTTGTGATGTGTGAATTCATCTCACAGAATTTCACCATTTCTTTCAATGAGCAGTTTGATAACACTGTTTTCGTGGAATCTGCTATAGGATATTTGTGAGGGCTTTGAAGCCTATGTTGAAAAAGGACATATTCTCAGATAGAAACCAAAAGGAAGCTTTCTGAGAAACTGCTTTGTGATTTGTGAATTCATGTGACAGAGTTACACGATTCTTTTCATGGATCAGTTCGGTAGCACTGTTTTTGGGGAATCTGAAAAGGGATATTTGGGAGCACATTGAAGCCTCTGGTGAAAAAGGAAATATCCTCGGATAAAAATTAGAAAGAAGCTTTCTGAGAAAGAGCTTTGTGGTTTATGAATTAATCTCACAGTTTTATGTGATTCTTTTGAAGGAGCAGTTTGGTAGCACTGTTTATGCAGAATCTGAGAAGGGATATTTTGGATCGCATTGAAGCCTATGGTGACAAAGGGATTATCATCAGATAAAAACTACAGAGAAGATTTCTGAGAAAGTTCCTTGTGATGTGTGAATTCATCTCAATGTGTTACACCTTTCTTTTCATGGAGCAGTTTGCTAACACTGTTATCGTGGAATCTGCAAAGGGATATTTTGGAGCTCATTGAGGCCTACAGTGAAAAAGGAATTATCCTTATATAAAAACTAGACAGAAGCTTTCTGAGAAAGTTCTTTGTGATGTGTGAATTCATCTCACAGAGTTATACCTTACTTTTCATGGATCAATTTGCAAACACTGTTTTTATGGAATCAGAAAAGGGAAAATTGGAAGCACATTGAGGTCTATAGTGAAAAAGGAAATATCCTTCTAGAAAAACTAGAAAGAAGCTTTCTGAGAATCTGCTTTGTGATGTTTGAATTCATGGCACAGAGTTACACTTTAATTTTCATGGAGCAGTTTGCTAGCATTGTTTTCTTGGAATCTACAATGGTGTATTTCGGAGCATATTGAAGTTTATGGTGAGAAAGGAAATATCTTCATATAAAAACTAGAAAGAAGCCCTCTGAGAAACTGCTTTATGATGTGTTAATTCATCTCACTTTGTTACGTGATTCCTTTCATGGATCAGTTTGGTAGCACTGTTTTTGGGGAATCTGAGAAGGGATATTTTGGATTGTCGTGAAGCCTATGGTGACTAAGAAAATATCCTCAGATAAAAATTAGAAAGAAGCTTTCTGAGAAAGTTCTTTGGGATGTGTGGATTCATCCCACAGATATACACCTTTCTTTTGAAGGAGCAGTTTGCAAACACTGTTTTCGTGGAATCTGCAATGGGATATTTGGGAGTGCATTGAGGCCTGTGGTGAAAAAGGAAATATCCTCAGATTAAAACTAGAAAGAAGCTTTCTGAGAAAGTTCTTTGTGATGTGTGAATTCATCTCACAGTGTTACACTGTTCTCTTCATTTAGCAGTCTGCTAATCCTGTTGCCTTGAAATCTGCAATGGGAGATTTCTAAGCACATTGAAGATTGCGGTGACAAAGGAATTATCATCATATAAAAACTAGAAAGAAGTTTTCTGAGAAACTGCTTTGTGATATGTGAATTTATCTCTGAGAGCTACACCAGTCTTTTCATTGAGCAGATCGGTAACACAGTTTTTGTGGAATCTGTGATAAGATAATTGGGAGCACATTGAAGCCTATGGTGACAAATAAATATCCTCAGATAAAAAACAAAAAGAAGCTTTCTGAGAAGCTGCTTCGTGATGCATGAATTCATCTTACAGAATTGCATTGTTCTTTTTATTCAGCAGTATGCTAACACTGTTTTCTTGGAATCTGCAATGTGATATTATGGATCGCATTGAAGTGTATAGTGACAAACGAATTATCCTCAGATAAAAACTAGAAATAATGTTTCTGACAAACCGCTTTGAGACGTGTTAATTCATCTCACAGCATTGCACGATTCTTTTCCTTAATCAGTCTGTTAGAACTGTTTTTGGGGAATTTGAGAAAGGATATTGTTTTTGCTTTGAAGGCTATGGTGACAAAGGAAATATCCTCAGATAAAAACGAGAAAGAAGCTTTCTGAGAAAGTTCTTTGTGATATGTGAATTCATCTCACAGTGCTACACTTCTCTTTTCATGGGGCAGTTTGTAAACACTCTTTTCGTGGAATGTGCAAAGGGATATATCGGAGCTCATTGAAGCTTATTTTGACAAAGGAAATACCTCAGACAAAAACTGGAAAGAAGCTTTCTGAGAAACTGCCTTGTGATTTGGGATTTCATCTCACAGAGTTACATGATTTTTTTCAAAGAGCAGTTTGGTAGCACTGTATTTGGGGTATCTGAAAAGGGATATTTTGGATCACATTGAAGCCTGTGGTGACAAAGGAAATATACTCTGATGAAAATTATAAAGAAGTTTTCTGAGAAGCTGATTTGTGATGTGGGAATTCATCTCCCAGTGTTGCACCTTTCTTTTCATGGAGCAGTTTGCTAACACTGTTTTGGCGGAATCTGCAAAGAGATATTTGGGAGCACAATGAGGACTATGGTGAATAAGGAAATATCCTTAGATATATACTCGAAAGAATCTTAATGAGAAACTGCTTTGTAAAATGTGAATTCATCTCAGAGTTACAATGTTCTTTTCATTTAGCAGTCTGCTAACATTGTTTTCTTGGAATCTGCAATGGAATGTTTCACAGCACATTGAAGCTTATGGTGACAAAGGAAATATCTTCATATAAAAACTAGAAAGAAGCTTTCTGAGAAACCGCTTTGTGATGTGTTAATTCATCTCCCAGAGTTACATGATTTTTTCAATGGATCAGTATGGTAGCACTGTTTTAGGGGAAACTGAGAAGGTACATTTTGGATCACATTGAAGCCTATGGTGACAAAGGAAATATACTCAGATAAAAACTAGGAAGAGGCTTTCTGAGATAGTGTTTTGTGACGTATGAATTCATCTCACAGAGTTACACCATTCTTTTCATTGAGCAGTTGGCTAACACTGTTATTGTGGAATCTGCAATAAGATATTTGGGAGTGAATTGAAGCCAATGGTGACAAAGAAAGTATAATCAGATAAAAACCAAAAAGAAGCTTTCCTATAATCTGCTTTGTGATGTGTGAACTCATCTCACATACTTACACTGATATTTTCATTGAGCAGTTTGCTCACAATGTTTTCTTGTAATCTACAATGGGATATTTTGGAGCACATTGAAGCTCATGGTGACAAAGGAAATACCTTCAGAAAGAAGCTACAAAGAAGCTTTCTGAGAAACTGCTTTGTAATATGTGAATCCATCTCACAGAATTACATGATAGTTTGCATACAGCAGTTTGGTCACACTGTGTTTTTGGAATCTGAGAAGGGATATTTTGGATTGCCTTAAGGTCTATTGTGAAAAAGGAAATATCCTCAGTTAAAAACTAGAAAGAAGCTTTCTGAGAATCTTCTTCGTGATGTGTGAATACATCACATAGAGTTACACCTTTGTTTTCTAGGAGCAGTTTGCAAACACTGTTTTCGTGGAATCTACAAAGGGATATTTATGAGTGCATTTAGTCTTATGGTGAAAAAGGGATTATCCTCAGATAAAAACTAGAAAGAAGTTTTGTGAGTAACTGCTTTGTGATTTGTGAATTCATCTCACAGTGTTACACTGTTCTTTTCAGTGAGCTGTTTCTTAACACTGTTTCCTTGGAATCTGCAACAGCATATTTCAGAGTGCATTGAAGCTTAGGGTGACAAAGGTATATCATCATATAAAAACTAGAAAGAAGCTTTCTGAGAAGCTGCTTTTTGATGTGTTAATTCATCTCCCTGATTTACATGGATTGTTTCATGGATCAGTTTGGTAGCCCTGTTTTTGGGGAATCTTAGAAGGGATATTTTGGATCACATTGAAGCCTATGGTGACAAAGGAAATATCCTCAGATAAAAACTAGAAAGAAGCTTTGTGACAAAGTTCTTTGTGATGTGTGAATTCATCTCACAGAGTTACACCTTTATTTTCATGGAACAGTTTGCTGACTCTGTTTTCCTGGAATCTGCAAATGGATATTTGGGAGCACATTGAGGCCTATGGTGAAAAAGGAAATATCCTCAGATAAGAACTAGAAAGAAGTTTTCTGAGAAACTGCTTTGTGGTTTGTGAATTCATCTCACAGAGCTAAGCCATAGTTTTCTTTGAGCGTTTTGATAACACTGTTTTCCTGCAGTCTGCAATAGGATATTTGGGAGTGGAACAAAGAATATGGTGACAAAGAAATTCTCCTCATAGCAAAACCAAAAAGAAGCTTTCTGAGAAACCACTTTGTGATGCGTGAATTCATCTCAGAGCGTTACACTGTTCTGTTCATTGATCAGCTTGCTAACACTGTTTTCTTGGAATCTGTAATGGGATTTTCAGAGTGCATTGAAGTTTATGGTGACAAAGGAAATATCCTGAGACAAAAACTAGAAAGAAGCTTTCTGAGGAACTGCTTTGTGATTTCTGAAATCGTCTTACAGAATTACTGCTTTGTTTTCATGGAGAAGTTTGGAAGCCCTGTTTTTGGGGAATGGGAGAAGGGATATTTTGGATCGCATTGAAGCCTATGTTGTCAAAGGAAATATCCTCATATTAAAACTAGAAAGAAGCTTTCAGAAAAACTTCTCTGTGATGTGTGTATTCAGTGTATTCATCTCACAGTGTTACACTGTTGTTTTCATTGAACAGTTGCTAGCACTGTTTTCTAGGAATCTGCGATGGGATATTTCTGAGTGAACTGAGACTTATGGTGACAAGAAAATACACTCATATAAAAACTAGAAAGAAGCTTTCTGAGAAACCACTTTGTGATGTGTTAATTCATCTCACAGAGTTACACAATTCTTTCTATGGATCTTTTTTTAGCACTGTTTTTGGGGAATCTGAGTAGGGATATTTTGGATAGCATTGAAGTCTAGGGTGACAAGAAATTATCCTCAGATAAAAACTAGAAAGAATATTTCTGAGAAAGGCTTTGGTGATGTCTGAATTCATCTCACAGACTTACACCTTTGTTTTCATGGAGCAGCTTGCTAACACTGTTTTCGTGGACTCTGCAAAGAGATATTTGGGAATGCATTGAGGTCTATAGTGAAAAAAGAATTATTCTCTGTTAAAAACTAGAGAGAAACTTTTTGAGGAACTGCTTTGTGATGTGTGAATTCATCTCACAGAGATATAGTTGTTCATTTCATGGAGCATTTTGGTATCAGTGTTTTTGGGGAATCTGAGAAGGGATATTTTGGATCACATTGATGCCTATGGTGACAAAGGAAATATCCTCTGATAAAAAAGTAGAAAGAAGCTTTCTGAGAAAGTTCCTTGTGTTGTGTGAATTCATGTGACCGATTTAACCCTTAATTTTCATGGAGCAGCTTGCTAACACTGTTTTCCTGGAATCTGCAAAGGGATATTTGGGAACACATTGAGGCATCTGGTGAAGAAAGAAGTATCTTCAGATAAAATCTAGAAGGAACTTTTCTGAGAAACAGCTTTGTGATGTGTAATTTCATCTCACACAGTTACATCATTCTTATCATTGAGCAGTTTGATGCCACTGTTTTCGTGGAAACTGCAATAGGATATTTGGGAGTGCATTGAAGCCTATGGTGCCAAAGGAAATATCTGTATATAAAAACGAAAAAGAAGCTTTCTGAGAAACTGCTTTGTGATGTGTGAATTCACCTCTCTGTGTTACACTGTCTTTTTCATTGAGCTGTTTGCTAACACTGTTTTCTTGGAATCTGCTATGGGATTTTTCAGAGCGCATTAAAGCTTATGGTGACAAAGGAAATATCCTCAGACAAAAACTAGAAAGAAACTTTCTGATAAGCTGCCTTGTGATTTGTGAATTCATCTCACAGAGTTACACGATTCTTTTCATGACACAGTTTGTTAGCACAGTTTTTGGTCAATCTGAGAAGGTATATTTGGATCTCATTGAAGCCTATGGTGCAAAGGAAATATCCTCAGACAAACACTAGAAAGAAGCTTTCTGAGAAACTGCTTTGTGATTTGTGAATTAATCTCACAGAGTTACAAGATTCTTCCCATGGATCACTTTGTTAGCACTGTTTTTGTCAATCTGGGAAGCTATATTTTTATCTCATTGAAGCCTATGGTGACAAAGGAAATGTCCTCAGATTATAAGTAGAAAGAAGCTTTTATGAGAAAGTTCTTTGTTATGTGTGAATTCACCACACAGTGTTACACCTTTCTTTTTGTGGAGCAGTTTGCTAACACTGTTTTCCTGGAATCTTCAAAGGGATATTTGGGAATGTATTGAGGTCTATGGTGAAGAAGGAAGTATCCTCAGATGAAAACTAGAAAGAAACATTCTGAGAAACTGCTTCATGACATGTGATTTCATCTCATAGAGTTACACCGCCCTTTTCATTGAGCAGTTGGATAACACTTTTTTCGTGGAATCTGCAATAGGGTATTTGGGGGTGCATGGAAGTCTATGGTGATAAAGGAAATATCCTCAGACAAAAGCAAGAAAGAAGGTTTCTGAGAAAGTTCTTTGTGATGTGTGAATTCATCTCACAGAATTACACCTTACTTTTCATGGAGCAGTTTGCTAATACTGTTTTTGTGGAATCTGCCAAGGGATATTTTGGAGTGCTCTGAGGCCTATGGTGATAAAGGAAATATCCTCAGATAAAAGCTAGAATGAAGCTTTCTGACAAACCACTTTGTGATGTGTTAATTCATCTCACAGAATTACATGATTCTTTTCATGGATCAGTAGGATAGCACTGTTTTTGGTAAATATGAGAAGGGATATTTTGGATCACATTGAAGCCTATGTTACAAAGGATATATCCTCAGAGAGAAACTAGAAAGAAGCTTTCTGAGAAAGGTCCTTGTGTTTGTGAATTCATCTCAGAGTTACACTGTTCTTTCCAATGAGCAGTTAGCTAACACAGTTTTCTTGGAATCTGCAATGGGATATTTGGGAGGGCATTGAAGCTTATGGTGACAGGAAAATCCTCATATAAAAACTGAAAAGAAGCTTTCTCAGAAACTGCTTTGTGATGTGATAATAGATCTCAACGGAGTTACAAAATACTTTTCTTGGAGCAGTTTGGTAGCACTGTTTTTCGGGAATCAGAATGGATATTTTGGATCGCATTGAAGCTTCTGGTGACAAAGGAAATATTCTCAGTTAAAAACTAGAAACAGGCTTTCTGAGAAAGGTCTTTGTGATGTCAGAGTTCATCTCACAGAGTTACACCATTCTTTTCATGGAGCAGTTTGTCAACATTGTTTTCGTGGAATATGCAATGGGATATTTGGGAGCGCACTGAGGCCTATAGTGACAAAGGATTTATCCTCAGATAAAAACTAGAAAGAAGCTTTCTGAGAAACTGCTTTATGATATGTGAATTCATCTCACGGAATTACACCATTCTTTTCAATGAGCATTCTTTTCAATGATAACACTGTTTTCATGGAATCTGCTATAGGATATTTGGGAGGGCATTGAAGCCTATGGTGACAAATAACATATTCTCAGATAAAAACCAAAAGGAAGCTTTCTGAGAAACTGCTTTGTGATTTGTGAATTCATGTCACAGAGTTACATGATTCTTTTCATGCAGCAGTTTGGTAGCACTGTTTTTGGGGAATCTGAGAAGGGATATTTTGGATCACCTTGAAGCCTATAGTGAGAAAGGAAATACAATCACATATAAACTAGAAAGAATCTTCCTGAGAAAGTGCTTTGTGATGTGTGAATTCATCTCACAGATTTACACTGTTCTTTTCATTGAGCACTTTGCTAACACTGTTTTCTTGGAATCTGCAAAGGGATACTTGAGAGTGCTTTGAGACATATGGTGACAAAGTAAATATCCTCATATAAAAACTTGGGATATTCCAGAGTCCTTTGATGCCTATAGTGTAAAATGAACTTTCCTCAGATAAAAAGTACAAAGAGGCCTTCTGAAAAACAGTTTTTTGATGTGTGAATTCATGTTAAGAGTTTCACCTTTCTTTTCATTGAGGAGTTTAATAACACAGTTTTCATGCAATCTGCAATAGGATATTTGGGAGTGTACTCAAGCCTATGATGACAAAGGAAATATCTACAGATAAAAGTCCAAAAAGAAGCTTTCTGTGAAACTCCTTAGTGATGTGTGAACTCATCTCACAGAACTACACCATTCTTTTCATTGAGAAGTTTGCTAACACTTATTTCGATTAATCTGCTATGGGATATTGGGGAGTGCTTTGATTAATACAGTGAAAAAGGAAATATACTTAGATAAAAACTGGAAAGAAGTTTTCTGAGAAACATCTTTGTGATATGTGAATTCGTCTCAGAGAGTTACACCATTCTTTTTATGTAACAGTTTGGTAGCACTTTTTGGGGAATCTGAGAAAGTATATTTTTGGTCACATTGAAGCCTATGGTGACAAAGGTAATATCCTCAATTAAAAACTAGAAGGAAGATTTCTGAGAAACTACTTCATGATGTGTGATTTCATCTCACAGGGTTACACTGTTGTTTTCATTGAGTAGTTTGATAACACTGTTTTCATGGAATCTTCAATAGGATATTTGGGAGAGCATTGTAGCCTATGGTGACAAAGGAAATATCCTCCGACAAAAATAAAAAATAAGCTTCCTGAAAAACTGCTTTCTGTTGTGTGAATTCAACTCAGAGAGTTACACTTTTCTTTTTATGGAGCAGTGTGCTAACACTATTTTCGTGGAATCTGCAAAAGGATATTCGCAAGCACATTGAGGCAAATGGTGAAAAAGGAAATATTCTCAGAGAGAAACTAGAAAGAAGCTTTCTGAGAAAGTTCTTTGTGTGAATTCATTTCAGAGAGTTGCACCTTTCTTTTCATGTAGCAGTTTGCTAACACTGTTTTTTCGAATCTGCAGAGGGATATTTTTGAGCGCTTTGAGATCTATCATGAAAAAGGAAATATCCTCAGATAAAAACTAGAAAGAAGCTTTCTCAGAAACTGCTTTCTGATGTGTGAAATCTCACAGAGTTACACTGTTCTTTTCATTGAGCAGTTTGCTAGTACTGTTTTCTTGGACTTTGCAATGGGATACATAGGAGTGCATTGAAGCTTATGGTGAAAAAGGAAATGTCCTCAGATAAAAACTAGAAGGAAAGTTTCTGAGAAAATGCTTTGTGATGTGTGAATTCATCTCACAGAGTTATACCATTCTTTTCATGGAGCAGTTTGGTAGCACTGTTTTTGGGGGAATCTGAGAAGGGATATTTTGGATTGCATTGAAGCCTTTGGTGACAAAGGAATTATCCTCAGATAAAAACAAGAAAGAAGCTTTCTGAGAAACTTGTTTGTGATGTGAAAATTCACTTCACAAGTTTACACCTTTCTTTTCATGGAGCAGTTTCCTAACACTGTTTTTGTGGAATATGCAAGGGGATATTTGGGAGGGTATTGAGGCCTATGGTGAAAAAGAAAATATCCTCAGATAAAAACGAGGAATAAGTTATCTGAGAAACTGGTTTATGTTGTGTTAATTCATCTCACAGAATTACATGATTCCTTTCATGGATCAGTTTGGTAGCACTGATATTTGGGAATCTGAGAGGGAATATTTTAGATTGCATAGATGCCTATGGTGACAAAGGAAATATCCTCAGATAAAAACTAGAAAGAGACTTTCTGAGAGAGTTCTTTGTGATGTGTGAATTCATCTCACAGAGTTACACCTTTCTTTTCATGGAGTATCTTACTAACATTGTTTTCATGGAATCTGCAAAGGGATATTTGGGAGTGTATTGTGGCCTATAATGAAAAGGGAAATGTCCTCAGATAATAATCAAAAAGAAATTTTCTGAGAAACTTCTTGGTGATGTGTGAACTCATCTCACAGAGTTACACTGTTTTTCATTGAGCAGTTTGTGAACACCATTTCCTTGGAATCTGCAATGATATTTCAGAGCGCATTGAAGCTTATGGCGACAAAGGAAATATCCTCAGACAAAAATTAGAAAGAAGCTTTCTGAGAAACTGCTTTGTTATGGTTTAATTCATCTCACAGAGTTCACAATTGTTTTCATGGAGCCGTTTGGTAGCACTGTTTTTGGGGAATCTGAGAAGGGATATTTTGGATCACATTGAAGTCTATGGTGACTAAGGAAATATCCTCAGATAATTACCAGAAATAAGCTTTCTGAGAAACTTCTCTGTGATGTGTGAATTCATCTCACAATGTTACACTGTTCTCTTCAGGGAGCAGTTTACTAACACTGTTTTCTTGGAATCTGTGATGGGATATTTCAGAGTGCATTGAATCTTATGGTGACAAGGGAAATATCCTCATACAAAAACTAGAAAGATGCTTTCTGAAAAACTGCTTTGTTATTTGTGAATTCACCTCACAGAGTTACACGATTCTTTTTATGGATCAGTTTGGTAGCACTGTTTTTTGGTAATCTGAGAAGGGATATTTTGGATTGCATTGAAGCTTAGGGTGACAAAGGAAATATCCTCAGATAAAAACTACAAAGAAGCTGTCTGAGAAAGTTATTTGTGATATTTAAATTCTTCTCACGGAGTTACACCTTTCTTTTCATGGAGCAGTTTTCTAACGCTGTCTTCGTGGAATCTGCAAAGGGACATTTTGGTGCACATTGAGGCATGCAGTAAAAAGAGAAATATCCTCAAATAAAAACTAGAAAGAAGCTTTATGAGAAACTGCTTTGTGATATGTGAGTTCATCTCACATTGTTACACCATAGTTTTCATGGAGCAGTTTGGTAGCACTGTTTTTGGGAAATCGGAGAAGGGATATTTTGGATTGAATTGAATCCCTTGGTGATAAAGGAATTATCCTCAGATACAAACTAGAAAGGAGCCTTTTGAGAAACTTCTTTATCACGTGTGAATTCACCTCACAAGGTTACAACTTTATTTTCATGGAGCAGATTGCTATCACTGTTTTCGTGGAATCTGCAAAGTGATATTTGGGAATGCATTGAGGTGTATATTAAAAATGGAAATATACTCAGATAAACACTAGAAAGAATCTTTCTGAGAAACTGCTTCATGATGTGCGAAGTCATCTCACAGGGTTACACATTTTTTTTCATTGAGCTATTTGCTAACTCTGTTTTCTCGGAATCTGCAATGGGATGTTTCAGAGTGCCTTGAAGCTTATGGTGACAAGGGACATATTCTCAAATAAAAACTAGAATGAAGCATTCTGAGAAACCGCTTTGTGATGTGTTAATTCATCTCACAGAGCTACATGATTCTTTTCATGGAGCAGTTTGGTAGCACTGTTTTTGGAGAATCTGAGAAGGGATATTTTGAATAGCATTGAAGCATATGGTGAGAAACGAAATATCCTCAGATAAATATTAGAAAGAAGGTTTCTGAGAAAGAGCTTTGTGATGTGTGAATTCATCTCATGGGGTTACACCATTCTCCATATTGAACAGTTTAATAACACTGTTTTTGTGGAATCTGCAATAGGATATTTAGGAGTGCTTTGAAGCCTATGGTGACAAAGGAAATTTCTTCACATAAAAAACAAAAAGAAGCTGTTTGAGACACTGCTTTGTTATGTGTCAATTCATTTCAGAGAGTTACATTCCTCTTTTCATTGAGCAGTGGTATCTTAGAGGAGACATTTGGGAGCGTATTGAAGCCAGTGTTAAAAAAGGAAATATCCTCAGATTTAAACTAGAAAGAATCTTTCTGAGAATCTGCTTTGTGATGGGTGACTTCATCTCACAGAGTTACACCTTTCTTTTCATTGAACAGTCTGTTAACACTGTTTTTGTGGAATCTGCAAAGGGATATTTGGGAGCACATAGAGTCCAATGGAGAAAAAGGAAATATCTTCAGGTACAAACTTGGGAGAAGCTTTCTGAGAAACTCCTTTGTGAAGTGTGCATTCATCTCATAGAGTTAAACGTTTCTGTTGAGGGAGCACTTTGCCCTCACAAGTTTGTGGTATCTGAGAAGGGATAATTGGGAATGCATTGAAGCCTATGGTGGAAAAGGAAATATCCTCATAGAAAAACTAGAAAGAAGCCTTCTGAGAAACCTCTTTGTGATGTATTTATTCATCTCACAGAGTTATGTGATACTTTCAATGGAGCAGTTTGGTAGCACTGTTTTTGGGGAGTCTGAGAAGGGATATTTTCGATCGCATTGAAACTTATAGTGACAAAGGAAATATCCTCAGATAAAAACTAGAAAAAAGCTTTCTGAGAAGCCTCTTTGTGATGTCTGTATTCATCTCACAGAGTAACACCTTTCTATTCATGGAGCAGTTTGCTAACACTGTTTTCATGGAATGTGCAAAGGGCTATTTGTGAGCACTTTGAGGCCTATACCGAAAAAGGAAATATCTTCAGATAAAAATAGAAAGAAACTTCCTGAGAAACTGCTTTGAGATGTGTGAATTCATCTCACAGAGTTACACTGTTATTTTCATTGAGCAGTTTGACAACACTGTTTTCTTGGACTATACAATAGGATATTTGGGAGCACATTGAAGTCTATTGTGACAAAGGAAATATTCTCAGATCAAAACTGAAAAGAAGGTTTCTGTGAAACTGCATTGTGATGTGTCAATTCACCTGACAGAGTCACACCATTCCTTTCATTGAGAAGTTTGCTAAAAGTTTTTTCCTGGAATCTGCAATGGGGTATTCCAGATCTCACTGAGGAATATGGAGAAAAAGGAAATATACTCAGATAAAATATGAAAAGAAGCTTTCTGAGAAACCGCTTTGTGATGTGCCAATTCATCTCACAGAGATACACCATAGTTTTCATGGAGCAGAATTTTAGCACTGTTTTTGGGGAGTCTGAGAAGGGATATTTTGGATCGCATTGAAGCCTAAGATGACAAAGGAAATATCCTCAGACAAAAAGCAAAATGAATCTTTCTGAGAAACTGCTTTGTGATGGGTGAATTCATCTCACAGATATATACCTTTCTCTTCATGGAGCAGTTTGCTAACACTATTTTTGTGGAATCTTCAAAGGGATATTCACGAGTGTGTTGAGGTCTATGGTGAAAAAGGAAATATCCTCAGAAAAAAACTAGAAAGATACTTTCTGAGAAACTGCTTTGTGATGTGTGAATTCATCTTACAGAGTTACACCACTCTTTTCTTGGAGCAGTTTAGTAGCACTGTTTGTTGGGAATCTGAGAAGGGATATTTTGAATTACATCGAAGCCTATGGTTACAAAAGAAATATCCTCAGATTAAAAACTAGAAAGAAGGTTTCTGAGAAAGTTCTTTGTTGTGTGTGAATTCATCTCACAGAGTTACACCTTTCTTTTCATTTAGCAGTTTGCTCACACTGTTTTCTTGGAATCTGTCAAGGGATATTTGGGAGCACATTGAGACCTATGGTGAATATGGAAATATCCTCAGATAAAAATAAAAAAGAAGCTTTCTGTGAAACTGCTTTGTGATGTGTGAATTCATCTCACAGAGTTACCCTGTTAGTTTCATTGAGAAGTTTTCTAACACTTTTTTCATGGAATCCGCAATGGGATATTCCAGAGAGCATTGAGGAATATGGAGAAAAAGGGAATATCTGCAGATAAAATCTAGAAAGAAGCGGTCTGAGAAACAGCTTTGTGATTTGTGAATTCATCTTCCAGAGTTACACCATTCTTTTCATGGAACAATTTGATCGCACAGTTTTTGGGGAATCTGTGTAGGGATATTTGGGATTGCACTGAAGCCTAGTGTTACAATGGAAACATAATCAGATAAAAACTAGCTAGAAACTTTCTGAGAAACTTCTTTGTGATGTGTGTATTCATTTCACAGAATAACACCTTCCTTTTCATGGAGCTGTTTGCTAACACTGTTTTCGTGGAATCTACAAAGTGATATTTGGGAATGAGTTGAGACAATGGTGAAAAAGGAAATATCCTCAGATAAAAACTAGAAGGAAGTTTTCGGAGAAACTGCTTTGTGATGTGTGAATTCATCTCACAGAGTTACACTACTCTTTTCATGGAGCAGTTTTTTAAAACTGTTTTCATGGAATCCGCAATAGGATATTTCAGAGTGCATTGAAGCCTTTGGTGACAAACGAAATATTCTTAGAAAAAACAAAAAGCTTTCTGTGAAAATGCTTAGTGATGTGTGAATTCATCTCACAGAGTTACACCTATATTTTCATGGTGCACTTTGGTAGCACTCTTTTTGGAGTATGTGAGAAGTGATATTTTGGATCACATTGAAGCCTAAGTTGACGAAGGAAATATCCTCAGACAAAAACTAGAAAGAAGCATTCTGAGAAACTGCTTTGTGATATACTAATTCATCTCAGAGAGGTACACGATTCTTTTCAAGGATCAGTTTTGTAGCACTGTTTTTGGGGAATCTGAGAAGTGTTATTTTCGATTGCAATGAAGCCTATGGTGACAAAGGAAATATCCTCAGATAAAAACTAGAAAGAAGCTTTTTGAGATATTTCGTTGTGATATGTGAATTCATCTCACAGAGTTACACCTTTATTTTCATGGAGGAGTTTGCTAACCTGGGTTTTGTGGAATCTGCAAAGGGATATTTGGGAGCACACTGAGGCCTATACTGAAAAAGGAAATATCCTCAGAAAAAAACTGGAAAGAAAAATTCTGAGAAACTACTTTGTGATGTGTGAATTCATCTTACAGAATTATACCATTGTTTTCGTTGAGCAGTCTGATAACACTGTTTTGTGGGATCTGCAATAAGATATTGGGGAGCACAATGAAGCCTACAGTGACAAAGTAAATATCCTCAGAAAAATACCAAAAAGAAGCTTTCTGTGAAATTTCTTTGTGATGTGTGAATTCATCTCACAGTGTTACACTGATCCTTTCATTGAGAATTTTGCTAACACTTTTTTCCTGGAATCTGCAATGGTATATTCGGGAGTACATTTAGGCCTGCGATGAAAAAGGAAATATCCTCAGAGAAAAATTAGAAATAAGCTTTCTGAGAAACAGCTTTCTGGTGTGTGAATTCATCTCACAGAGTTACACTGTTTTTTTCATTGAGCAGTTTGGTAACACTGTTTAGTTGGAATTTGCAATGGGATAATTTGGAGCATATTGAAATGTATGGTGACAAAGGAAATATCCTCAGAAAAATACTAGAAATAAGCTTCCTGAGAAACTGCTTTGTGATGGGTGAATTCATCTCACATAGTTACACCTTTCTTTTCTTTGTGCAGTTTGGTAACACTGTTTTTATGAAATCTGCAAAGGGATATTCAGGATCGCATAGAGTCCAATGGTGAAAAAGGAAATATCTTCAGGTAAAAACTTGAGAGAAGCATTCTGAGAAACTCCTTTGTGAAGTGTGCATTCATCTCATAGAGTTAAACGTTTCTGTCGAGGGAGCACTTTGGCATCACTGTTTTTGTGGTATAGAAAGAAGCCTTCTGAGAAACCTCTTTGTGATGTATTTATTCATCTCACAGAGTTACGTGATTCTTTCCATGGAGCAGTTTGGTAGCACTGTTTTTGGGGAATCTGAGAAGGGATACTTTGGATTGTATTGAAGCTTCTAGTGACAAAGGAAATATCCTTACATAAAAACTATAAAGAAGCTGTCTGAGAAAGTTCTTTGTGATGTGTGAATTCATCTCACAGAGGTATACCTTTCTTTTCATGGAGCAGTTTGCTAACACTGTTTTAGTGGATCTGCAAAGGCATTTTGGGGACAATATTGAAGTCTGTGGTGAAAAAGGAAATATTCTCAGATAAAAAGCAGACAGATGTTCTCTGAGAAACTGCTTTGTAATGTGCAAATTCATCTCACAGATTTACACTGTCCTTTTCATTGTGCAGTTTTTTTTAAACAATGTTTTCGTGTAATTTGCAATAGGATATTTTGGAGTGCATTGAAGCCTATGGTGACAAAGGAAATATCTTCAGATAAAAACTAGAGAGAAGTTTTCTGATAAAGTTCCTTGTGATGTGTGAATTCATGTCAAAGAGTTACACCTTTCTTTTTATGGAGCAGTTTGCTAACACTGTTTTCATGGAATCTGCAAAGGGATATTTGGGAGTGCATTGAGGCCCACAGTGAAAAGGAAATACCCTCATAGAAAAACTAGAAAGAAGCTTTCTGAGAATTGGTTTTGTGTTATTTGAATTCAATGCACAGACTTACACTGTTCTTTTCATGGAGCAGTTTGCTAACAGTGATTTCTTGGAGCTGCAATGGGATATTTTGGAGCACATTGAAGCTTAAGGTGACAAAGTAAATATCCTCATATAAAACTAGAAAGGAGCTCTCTGATAACTTGGTTTGTGATATGTCAATTCATCTCACAGTGTTACATGATTGTTTTCATGGACCAGTTTGGTAACGCTGTTATTGAGGAATCTGAGAAGGGATGTTTTGGATTGCATTGAAGCCGATGGTGACCAAAGACATATCCTCAGAAAAAAACTAGAAAGAAGTTATCTGAGAAAGTTATTTGTAATGTGTGAATTCATTTTACAGAGTTACACCTTTCTTTTTATGGGGCAGTTTGCTATCACACTTTTTGTGGGATCTGCAAAGGGATACCTGGTGAGAAAGGAAATATCCTCAGACAAAAACTAGAAAGAAGCTTTATGAGAAACTGCTTGGGGATGTGTGAATTCATCTCACAGAGTTACACTATTGTTTTCATTGAGCAGTCTGCTAACACTGTTTTATTGGAATCTGCAATGGGATATTTTGCAGTGCATTGAACCTTAGGTTGGCATAGGAAATATCCTCAGACAAAAATTAGACAGAAGCTTTCTGAGGAACCCTTTGTGATTTCTGAATTCATCTCACAGAGTTACACCTTTCTATTCATGGAGCAGTTTGGTAGCCCTGTTTTTGGGGAATCTGAGAAAGGATATTTTGGATCACATTGAAGCCTATGGCGTCAAATGAAATATCCTCAATTTAAAACTAGAAAGAAGCTTTCAGAGAAACTTCTTTGTGATGTGTGATTTCATCTCACAGAGTTACACCTTTGTTTTCATGCAGAAGTTTGCTAACACTGTTTTCTAGGAATCTGCAATGGAATACATAGGAGCGCATTGAAGCTTATGTTGACAAAGGAAATACATTCGTATAAAAACTAGAAAGGAGCTTTCTGAGAAACCACTTTGTGATGTGTTAATTCATCTCCCAGAGTTGCACAATTCTTTTGAAAGAGCAGTATGGTAGCACTGTTTTTGTCAAGTCTGAGAGAGGATATTTTGGATTGCATCAAAGCCTATGGTAACAAAGGAAATATCTTCAGATAAAAACAAGACAGAAACTTTCTGAGAAAGTTCTTTTTGATGTGTGAATTCGTCTCACAGAGGTACTACTTTCCTTTCATAGAGAAGTTTGTGTACACTGTTTTCATGGAATCTGCAAAGAGATATTTGGGAGCGCTTTGAGGCCTATGTTGACAAAGGATAGATCCTCATACAAAAAGTAGAAAGAAGCTTTCCGAGAAACTGCTTTGTGATGTGTGAATTCATCTCATAGAGTTACATCATTCTTTTCATTGAGCAGTTTGCTAGCACTGTTTTCGTGGAACCTGCACATTGATAGTTGGGATCGCATTGAGGCCTATAGTGAAAAACAGAATATCCTCAGATAAAAATTAGAAAGAAGTTTTCTGAGAAACTGCTTTGTGACGTGTGAATTCGTCTCACAGATTTACACTATGCTTTTCATTGAGTAGTTTGTTAACACTGTTTTCTTGGAATCTGCAATGGGCTATTTTGGAGTGCATTGAAGCTTATTGTGACAAAGGAAGTATGCTCACATAAAAACTAGAAAGATGCTGTCTGAGAAACCGCTTTGTGAAGTGTAACTCATTTCACCATAGGCCTCAATGGGCTCATGAATATCCCTTTGCAGATTCCAGGACAAAAGCTAGAAAGAAGTTTTATGAGAAACAGCTTTGTGATGTGTGAAATCGTCTCACAGAGTTACACCATTCTTTTCAATGAGCAGTTTGATAACACTGTTTTTGTGGAATCTGTAGTAGGATATTTGGGAGCACATTGAAGCTTATGGTGACAAAGAAACTATCCTCAGATAACAGCCAAAACAAAGCTTTCTGTGAAAGGGCTTTGTGATGTGTGAATTCACCTCATAGAGTTACACCATTGTTTTCATTGAGAAGTTTGCTAACAATTTTTTCGATTATTCTGCAATGGGATATTTGAGAACGCCTTGAGGAATATGATGAAAATGCTAATATCCTCAGATAAAACTAGAAAGAAGGTTTGTGAGAAACAGCATTGTGATATGTGAATTCATCTCACAGAGTTACACCTTTCTTTTCATGGAGCTGTGTGCTAACACTCTTTTCGTGGAATCTGCAAAGGGATATTTGGTAATGCACTGAAGCCTATAGTGAAAAAGGAAACATCCTCAGATAAAAAGTAGAAAAAATCTTTCTGAGAAACTGCCTTGGCATGCGTGAATTCATCTCACAGAGTTCCACTGCTCTCTACATTGAACAGTTTGTGAACACTGTTTTCATGGCATCTGCAGTAGGATATTTGGGAGCACATTGAAATCTATGGTGACAAGGGAGATATACTCAGATAAAAACTAGAAAGAAGTGTTCTGAGAAACTGCTTTGTGATTTGTGAATTCATCTCACAGACTTACAGGTTTCTTTTCATGGAGCAGTTTGCTAGCACTGTTTTTATGGAATCTGCAATGGGATATTCGGGAGCTCCTAGGGTGAAAAAGGAAATAACTTCAGATAAAAACTGGAGAGAAACTTTTCCAGAAACGGTTTTGTGATGTGTGAAAGAGTTTAACTTTTTCTTTGATTGAACAGTTCTGCATCACTGTTTTTGTGGTATCTGAGAGGAGATATTTGGGAGCACATTGAAGCCTATGGTTATAAACGAAATATCCTCAGATTTGAACTAGAAAGGAGCTTTCTGAGAAACTGCTTTGGATGGGTGAATTCATCTCACAGAGTTTCAATTTTATTTTCATTGAGCAATTTGGTAACACTGTATTTGTGGAATCTGCAAAGGGATATTCGGGAGCACATAGAGTCCAATCGCAATAAAGGAAATATCTTCAGGTAAAAACTGGAGAGGAACTTTCTGAGAAACTCATTTGTTATGTGTGCATTCATCTCATAGAGCTAAATGTTTCTGTTGAAGGAGCACTTTGGCATCACAGTTTTGGTGGTGTCTGAGAAGGGATATTTGGGAGCACATTGAAGCTTATGTTGGAAAAGGACATATCCTCAAAAACTAGAAAGAAGCTTTCTGAGAAAGTTCTTTGTGAAGTGTAAATTCATCTCACAGACTTACACCTTTCTTTTCATGGAGCAGTTTGATAACACTGTTTTTGAGGAATCTGCAAGGGACATTTGGGACAACATTGAAGCCTGAGGTGAAAAAGGAAATATTCTCAGATAAAAACCAGAAATAAACTTTCTGTGACACTGCTTTGTGATGTGTGAATTCATCTCATAGCGTTACACTGTTCTTTTCATTGAGCAGTTTGCTAACACTGTCTTCTGGCAATCTGCAATAGGATATTTTGGAGCACATGGAAGCTTATGGTGACATATTAAATACCCTCATAGAAAAAGTAGAAAGATGTTTTCTGAGAAACGGCTTTGTGATGTGTTAATTCTTCTCACAGAGTTACACGATTCTTTTCATGGATCAGTTTGATAGCACTGTTTTCAGGAATCTGAGAAGGGATATTTTGGATCGCATTGAAGCCTATGATGACACAGGAAATTTTCTCAGTTAAAAACTAGAAAGAAACTTTCTGAAAATGTTCTTTGTGATGTGTGAATTCATCTCCGAGAGTTACACTGCTCTTCATGGAGCCGATTGCTAACACTATTTTCATGTTATCTTCAAAGGGATTTTTGGGAGCGTCTTGAGGCCTATGGTGAAAAACAAAATATCCTCAGATTAAAACCAGAAAGAAGCTTTCTGAGAAACTGCTTTGTGATGTGTGAATTCATCTCACAGAGTTACACCATTCTTTTCATTGAGCTATTTAATAACACTGTTTTCGAGGAATCTGCAATAGCATATTTGGGAAGGCATTGAAGCCTGCTGTGAAAAAGGAAACATCCTCAGATAAAAAGCAAGAAGAAGCTTTCTGAGAAACTTCTCTGTGACGTTTCAATTCATCTCAAAGAGTTACACTGTTCTTTTCATTTAGCAGTTTGGTAACACTGTTTTCTTGGAATCTGCAATGGGATATTTTGGAGCGCACAGAAACTTATGGTGACAAAGGAAATATCCTCATATATGAAGTAGAAAGAAGCTTTCTGAGAAACTGCTTTGTGATGTGTTAATTTATCTCAAAGAGTTACACAATTCTTTTCATTTAGCGGTTTGGTTGTGCTTTTTTGGGGGAATCTGAGAAGGGATATTTGGGATCGCATTGAAGCCTGTGGTGACAAAGTAAATATCCTAAGATAAAAACTAGAAAGAAAGTTTCTGAGAAAGTTCTTTGTGATGTGTGAATTAAGCAAACACACTTGTACCGTTCTTTACATTGAACAGTTTGATAACCCTGTTTTCGTGGAATCTGCAACAGGATATTTGGGAGCGCATTTAATCCTTTGGTGACAAAGGAAATATCCTCAGATAATAAACCTAGAAGAAGCTTTCTGAGAGATTGCTTTGGATATGTGAATTGATCTCACAGAGTTACACTGTTCTTTTCACTGAGCAGTTTACTAACACTGTTTTCTTGGAATCTGCACTAGGATATTTGTGAACACATTGAAACCTATAGTGACAAAGAAATATCCTCAGATAAAAACCAAAAAGATGCTTTCTGAGAAACTTCTTTGTGATGTATGAATTCATCTCACAGAGTTACACTGTTCTCTTCAATGAGCAGTTTGATAACACTCTTTTCTTGGAATCTGCACTAGGATATTTGTTAGTGCATTGAAGCCTATGGTGACAAATGAAATGTCCTCAGATAAAAACTAGAAGGAAGCTTTCTAAGAAACTGCTTTATGGTGTGTGAATTCATCTCACAGAGTGACACTGTTCTTCTCATTGAGCAGTTTGCTGAAACTATTTTCTTGGAATCTGCAATGGGATATTTCAGAGCACATTGAAGTTTATGGTCACAAAGGAAATATTCTCAGATAAAAACCAGAAAGAAGCTTTCCAAGAAAGTTCTTTGTGATGTATGATTTCATCTCACAGGGTTACACCTTTCTTTTTCATGGAGCAGTTTGTTAGCACTGTTTTCATAGAATCTGCAAAGGGATATATGGGAGTGCAATGAGGCGTATGGTGAAAAAGGATATATCCTCAGATAAATACTAGAAAGAAGCATTCTGAAAAACAGCGTTGTTGTGTGTTAATTCATCTCATGGAGTTACACGATTCTTTTCATGTAGCAATATGGTAGCAATAGTTTTGGGGAATCTGAGAAGGGATTTTGGATCACATTGAAGCCTACAGTGACAATGGAAATATCTTGAGATAAAAACAAAAAAGAAGCTATCCAATATGCTGCTTTGTGATGTGTGAATTCATCTCACAGGGTTACACCATTCTTTTCATTGAGCAGTTTGCTCACACTGTATTCTTGGAATCTGTGGTGGGTTATTTCGCAGCACATTGAAGCTTGTGGTGACAAAGGAAATATCCTCAGACTAAAACTGGAAAGAAGCTATCTGAGAAACTGCTTTGTGACTTGTGAATTCATCTCACAGAGTTACACCTTTCTTTTAATGGAGCCTTTTGATAACACTATTTTCATGAAATCTGCAAAGGGATATTTTGGATAGCTTTGAGGACTGTGGTGAAAAACTAAATATCCTCAGATAAAAACTAGAAGGAATCTTTCTGAGAAAATGCTTTGTAATCTGTGAATTCGTCTCACAGAGTTACACTGTTCTTTCCATGGAGCAGTTTGCTGACACTGTCTTCGTGGAATCTGCAATGGGATATTTGGGAATGCATTGAGGATTATAGTGAAAAAGGAAATATCCTCAGAAAAAAAGAGAAAGAAGCTTTCTGAGACACTGCTTTGTGATGTGTGAATTCATCTCACAGAGTGACACCATTCTTTTCATTCAGCCTTTTGCTAACACTGTTTTCATGGAATCTGCAAAGGGATATTTCGGAGTGCATTAAAGTTTAAGTTGACAAAGGAAATACCCCCATATAAAAACTAAAAAGAAGCATTCTGAGAAACTGCTTTGTGATGTGTTAGTTCATCCCACTGAGTTAAACGATTCTTTTCATGCATCAGTTTTTTAGCACTGTTTCGTGGAATCTGAGAAGGGAAATTTTGGATAGCAATGAAGCCTATGGTGACAAAGGAAATTTCATCAGATAAAAAATAGAAATAAATTTTCTGAGAAAGTTCTTTTTGATGTGTGAATTCATTTGACAGAATTACACCTTTCTTTTCATGATGCAATTTGCTAACACTGTCTTCGTGGAATCTGCAAAGTGATATTTGGGAGCGCATGGAAGCTTATGGTAACAAAGGAAATATCCTCAGACAAAAACTAGAAGGAAACTTTCTCAGAAACTGCTTTGTGGTGTGTGAATTCATCTCACAGAGCTACACTGTTCCTTGAATTGAGCAGTTTGCTAACACTGTTTTTGTGGAATCTGCATTGGGATATTTCACAGTGCCTTGAAGCTTATGGCGACAAAGGAAATATCCTCAGACAAAAACTAGAAAGAAGCTTTCTGAGAAACTGCTTTGTGATTTGTGAATTCATCACATGGAGTTACACCTTTCTTTCCATGGAGCAGTTTGGTAGCACTGCTTTTAGGGAATCTGAGAAGGGATATTTTGCATTGGTTCAAAGACTATGGTGATGAAGGAAATATCCTGATATAAAATCTATAAAGAAGATTTTTGAGGAACTTCTTTGTGATGTGTGAATTCATCTCACAGTGTTACACCTTTCTTTTCATGGAGAAGTTTGGTCACACTGTTTCTGGGGAATCTGAGAAGGGATATTTTGAGTTGCATTCAAGCATATGGTGACAAAGGAAATATCCTCAGATAAGTCATAGAAAGAATCTTTCTGAGAAACTGCTTTGTGATGTTTGAATTCATCTCAAAGAGTTACACAATTCTTTTCTTGGAGCAGTTTGGTAACAGTGTTTTTGTGGAATCTGCAAAGGGATATATGGTAGTGCATTAAAGCCTAATGTGACAAAGGAAATATCCTGAGATAAAAACCAAAAAGAAGCTTTCAATAAGCTGCTTTGTGATGTGTGAATTCATCTCATAGAGTTACATTGTTCTTTTCATTGAGCAGTTTTCTCACACTGTATTCTTGGAATCTGCAATAGGATACATCGGAGAACATTGAAGCTTATGGTGACAAAGGAAATACCTGCAGACAAAAACTCTAAAGAAACTTTCTGAGAAATTACTTTGTGATTTTAAACTCATCACACAGAGTTACATAATTGTTTTCATAGAGCAGTTTGGTAGAACTCTTTTTGGGGAATCTGAGAATTCATATTTTGAATTATACTGAAGCTTAGGGTGACAAAGGATATATCCTCAGATAATAACTAGAAGGAAAAGTTCTGAGAAACTTGTTTGTGATGTATGAATTCATCTCAGAGAGTTACACCTTTCTCTTCATGTAGCAGTTTGCTAACATTGTTTTCGTGGAATCTGCCACGGGATATTTGGGAGCACTTTGAGGCCTATGGTGAAATAGGAAAGATCCTCAGATAAATACTAGAAAGAAATTTTCTGAGAAACTGCTTTGTGATGTGTGAATTCATCTCACAGATTTACACTCTTCTTTTCAATGAGCAGTTTGATAACACTGTTTTCCTGGAATCTGCAATGGGATATTTTGGAGTGCATTGAAACTTATGGTGACAAATGAAATATCCTCATATAAAAACTAGAAAGAAGATTTCTGAGAAACCGCTTTATGATGTCCTACTTCATCTCACAGAGTTACACGATTCTTTTCATGGATCAGTTTGGTAGCACTCTTTTTGTGGAATCAGAGACGGGATATTTTGGATCACTTTGAAGAATATGGTGACAGAGGAAATATCCTCAAATAAAAACCAGAAAGAAGCCTTCTGAGAAACTTCTTTGTGATGTGTGAATTCATCTCAAAGAGTTGCAGTTTTTTCATTGAGCAGTTTGCTAACACTATTTTCTTGGAATCTGAAATGGGATAGTTCAGAGCACATTGAAGCTTATGGTGACAAAGGAAATATCCTCATATAAAAATTAGAAAGAAGCATTATGAGAAACCGCTTTGTGTTTTGTTAATTCATCTCACAGAGTTACATGATTTTTTTCATGGATCAGTTTGGTTGAACTGTTTTTGGGGCATCTGAGAAGGAATATTTTGAAATGCTTTGAAGCCTATCGTGACAAAGGAAATATCCTCACATAAAGACTAGGAAGAAACTTTCTGAGAAAGTTCTTTGTGATGTGTGAATTCAAGTCACAGAGTTACACATTTCTTTTCATGGAGCAGTTTGGTAACACTGTTTTCGTGGAATCTGCAAAGGGATGTTTGGGAGTGCATTGAGGCCAAGAGTGAAAAAGAAAATATCCTCAGATAAAAACTGGAAAGAATCTTACTGAGAAACTGCTCTGTGATGTGTGAATTCATCGTACAGATTTACACCATTCATTTAATTGAGCAGTTTCATGACACTGTTTTCGTAGAATCTGCGATCGGATATTTGGGAGTGCTTTGAAGCCTTTGGGGACAAAGGAAATATCCTCAGATAAAAACAAAAGAAACTTTCTGTGAAACTGCTTTGTGATGTGTGAGTTCATCTTACAGAGTTACAACGTTCTTTTCATTGAGAAGTATTCTACAACGTTTTTCATGGAATCTGCAATGGGATATTCTGGAGCACGTTGCGGAATATGGTGAAAAAGGAAATATCGTCAGATAAAAACTTGGAAGAACCTTTCTGAGAAACAGTTTTGTGATGTGTGAATTCATGTCACAGAGTTACACCACTCTTCATAGAGCTGTTTGGTAGAACTCTTTTTGTGTATTCTGAGAAGGGATAGTATGTACAGCATTGAAGCCTGTGGTGACAAAGGAAATATCCTCAGATAAAAACTACAGAGAACCTTTCTGAGAAACTGCTTTGTGATGTGTGAATTCATTGCACACATTTTCATGATTCTGTTATTGGGGCAGTTTGCTAACACTGTTTTAGTGGAATCTACAATAACATATACGGGAGCACAGTGAAGCCTATATTGACAAAGGAAATATACTCAGATGCAAACCAAAAAGAAATTTCCTGAGAAGGTGCTTTGTGACGTGTGAATTCACCTCACAGATTTACAGGTTTCTTTTCATGGAACACTTTGTAAACACTATTTTTGTGGGATCTACAAAGGGATATTCGGGAGCACATAGAGGCCTGTGGTAAAAAGGAAATATCCTCAGAAAAAAAGTATAAAGAAGCTTTCTGAGAAACTGCTTTGTGATTTGTGAATTCGTCTTCTAGAGTTACTCAATTCTTTTCATGGAGCAGTTAGGTAGCACTGCTTTCGTGGAATATGAGAAGGGATACTTTGGATCGCATTGAAGCCTATGGTGACAAAGGAAACATCCTCCGATAAAAACTAGAAGAAGCTTTCTGAGAAACTGCTTCTTGATGTGTGAATTCATCTCACAGAGTTATGCAATTCTTTTCGTGGATCAGTTTGATAGAACTGTCCTTGGGGAATGTGAGAAGGGATATTTGGATCGCATTGAAGCCTATCGTGACAAAGGAAATATCCTCTGACAAAAACCAAAAGGAAGCTTTCTGAGAAACTGCTTTGTGATGTGTGAATTCATCTCATAAAGTTACACTGTTCTTTTCATTCAGCAGTTTGCTAATACTGTTTTCTTGCAATCTGCATTAGGATATTTCAGAGCTCATTGAAGCTTACGGTGAGAAAGGAAATATCCTGACAGAATAACTAGAAAGAAGCTATTTGAGAAACCACTTTGTGATGGGTTAATTTATCTTGCAGAGTTACACAATTCTTTTATTATTATTATTATTATTATTATTATTATTATTCTTATACTTTAAGTTCCACAGGGGTACATGTGCATACGCATTGCAGGATTATTTACATATGTATGCTTGTGCCATGTTGCTGTGCTGCACCCATCAACTCGTCAGCACCCATCAGCTCGTCATTTACATCAGGTACTTAACTCCCAATTACCCGTCCCTCCACCGTCCCTCCCCTGTAGGCCCCGGTGTGGCAGTGTCCCCCTTCCGAGTCCAAGTGAGTCGGTGGATTCCCACCTACTTAGGGTGAGGAACATGCTTGGTGTTTGGTTTTCTGTTCTTGTGATAGTTTGCGCTGGGGAATGAGTGGTTTCCCAGCTGCATCCATTGTCCCTACCAAACGACACAAACTCATCCTTTTTATGGCTCCATGAGTATTCCATGAATTGTATATGTGCCACATTTTTCTTAATCCAGTCTGTCACTGATGGACATTTGGGTTGTTCAAGTCTTTTATATTGTGAATGGTGCATGGCCAGACATCACATTGAAAATGCATGTATCTTTTACTTAGCAGCATGATTTATAATCCCTTTGGGTATATCCCAGTAATGGGATGAAATGGGTCATATAGATTTTATCTAGTTCTAGATCAGCAGAGATACGTCAGCCTGTTTCCACCAATGGTTGGGAACTAGTTTACAATCCACCAACAGTGTAATAGTGTTCCTATTTCCTCCACATCCTCTCCAGCACCTGTTGTTTCCTGACTTTTTTAATGGTCGCCATTCTAGCTAGTTGTGAGGATGGTATCCTCGGTATGGTTTTGGTTGCATATCTTTGATGGTAGTGATGATGAGCATTTTTCCCATATGTCTGTTGGCTGTATGGAGTATGTCTTCTTTGAGGAAATGCTCTGTTCATCCTTTTACTTACTTTTGAGTGGGGTTACATTTGGTTTTTCTTACTTAAGAATTTGTTTGCAGGAGTTCTTTTGGGTTCTGAGAGTATTAGCCCTTTGTCAGATGGGTAGATTGCAAAGGGATTTCCTCCCATTCCTGTGGAGTTTACTATATTCCCATCTGATGGTAGTTTCTTTTGCTGTGCAGAAGATTTTTTTAGTTTAATGAAGATCCCATTTGTCAATTTTTGTTTTTGCTGCCATTGCTTTTTGGTGTTTTTAGACATGGGGGAGTCTTTACATGCCTATGTCCTAAGATGATAAAATTTACTACCTAGAGTTTTCCTCAGTTTTATGAGTATTAGGTCCCTGGCATTTAGATCCTCCTGAAATCCATCTTGAATTAATTTTCGTATAAGGAGTAAGGAAAGGATCCAGTTTCCAGCTTTCACCCATGGCTAGCCAATTTTCAAGCACCATTTATTAAATAGAATCCTTTCCCAAACGACAGGGCATGAAGGTGGTGAACATGATGTATTTCTGCGAGACCATTTGTTCCATTGGTCTGCTATCTCTGTTTGGTACCAGTACCATGCTGTTTGGTTACCAGCCAGCCTTGTAGTATAATGGTTTGAAGTCAGGTAGTGTCGATTACTTACTCAGCTTTGTTCTTTTGACTTGAGGATTGTCTTGGCAACGCGGGCTCTTTGGTTCCATATGAACTTTAAAGCAGTTCTTTCCAATTCTGTGAAGAAACTCATTTATGGTAAGCAGTGGGGGATGGCAGTAGATCTATAAATGACCTTGGGCGAGTATGGCCATTTCACGATATTGATTCTTCCTATCCATGAGCGTGGTATGTTCTTCCACTTGTTGTATTGTCCTCTTAAATTTCACTTTGGAGGCAGTGGTTTGTAGTTCTCCTTGAAGGTCCTTTACATCCTTGTAAGTTTGGATTCCTAGGTATTTTATTCCTCTTGGGAAGCAATTTGGATGGAGTTCATTCATGATTTGGCTCCTGTGTTTGTCTGTTACTGGTGTATGAGAATATAGCAGCAGTTTTGCACATTAATTTTTGTATCCATAAGGACTGCTGGAAGTTTGCTTATCCAACCACAGGAGTTTTTGGGCTGGGCAGTGGGAGGCTTTTTGGCAAATATACAATCATGTCATCCTGCAAGCCAAGGGACAGATTTGGCTTCTTCTTTTCCTAACTGAATACCCGCCAGTTTCTTTCTCTTGCCTGAAGTTGCCCTAGCCAGAGATTTAGCCTATGTTGAATGGGGTGTGAGGGGCATCCCTGTCTTAATGCCAGATTTCAGGGGTTTTAGTTTTGCCCATTCAGGTATGATTACTGGCTGTGGGTTTGTCATAAATGGCTCACTTATTATTTTTGAAGTGCTGGTTCCATCAATGCAGATTTATTGGCGTTTTTAGCATGAAGGGCTGTTGAATTTTTGTCAAAAGCGCTGGCATCTATTAAGGATAACCATGTGGTTCTTGTCTTTGGTTCTGTTTATGCTACTGGATTATGTTTGGCCAGTTTGCGAATGTTAGACCAGCCTTGCATCCAGGGGATGAAGCCCACTTGATCATGGTGGATAAAGCTTTTTGATGTATTTGTTGAATCCGGTTTTGCCAGTATTATTTTGTAGAGGATTTTTGCGCCGATGTTCATCAAGGGATGTGGTCTAAGAATTACTGTTTCATGTCTCTGCCAGGCTTTGGTATCAGGATGATGTTGGCCTCATAAAATGAGTTAGGGAGGGATTCCCTCTTTTTCCTATTGATTGGAATAGTTTTACCAGAAGGAATGGTACCAGCTCCTCCCTCATTACCTCTAGTGGGAATTCGGCTGTGAATCCATCCTGGTCCTGGATTTTTTTTGGTTGGTAGGCTAGTAATTATTGCCTCAATTTCAGAGCCTATATTGTTCTATTCAGGGATTCAATTTCTTCCCCTGGATTTTAGTCTTGGAAGAGTGTACGTGTCCAAATTATCCGACTTCTTCCTAGATTTTCACCAAGTTTATTTCGTAGAGAGCTGTTTATAGTATTCTCTGGTGATAGTTTGTATTTCTATTTAGAGATTGATTAGGTGATATCCCTTTATCATTTTATTGCGTCGATTTACAGTTCTTCTCTCTTTTTTTTCTTCTTTATTAGTCTTGCTAGCGGTCATCAATTTTGTGAAAATGCTTTCAAAAAACCAGCTCCTGGATTCATTGATTTTTTTTGGAAGTTTTTTATTAATCTCTATCTCCTTCAGTTTTCTGCTCTAGTCCTGCCGAATTTGGCTACTTACACCTTCTGCTGAAAGCTTTTGAATGTATTTTGCTCTTGCTTCTCTAGTTCACTTTTTAATTTATGATATTTAGAGTGTCGAAGATTTTAGGTCTTTCCTGCTTTCTCTTGCTTGGGCATTTTTAGTTGCCTAAATTTCCCCTACCACTGCTTTAAATGTGTCCCAAGTTCTAATTTGTATTTATTATCTTTGTTCTCAACTGGTTTCAAAGAACATCTTTATTTCTGCCTTCATTTCATGATGTACCCGAAGTGAGTCGATTCCAGGAGCCAGGTGGTTCCAGTTTCCATGCTTAGTTGGGGCAGTTTGGTTGGAGTTTCTTAGTCCCTGAATTCTAGTTCGATTTGTGGTCCACAGGGGGCAGTTTATTTATAATTTCTACTGTTCTTGGCCACATTTTGCTGAGGTGCTTTACTTCCAATTCTGTGGTCAATTTGGAATAAAGTGCGATGTAGTTGCTGAGAAAAGAATGTATATTCTGTTGATTTGGGGTGGGAGTTCTGCGTGTCTATTGAGTCCAGCTTGCAGGGATGAGTTCAATTCCCTGGATATCACTTGTGCTCTGTCATTTGATCATCTAAGTATTTGGCAATTTGGAGGTGTTAAGTCTCCATTAGTATTGTATTTAGGGGTCTAAGTCTCTGCTTAAAAGTCTCTAAGGACTTGCCCAGTGGAATCCTAGGTGCTCCTGGTAATTTTGGGTGCACATATATTTAGGAGAGCTAGTTCTTCCTGTTGGTCAGTCCACTTTACCCATTTGTCTTGTGGCCTTCTGCTTTGTCTCTTTTGATCTTTGAGTGTTTCCAGAATGTACACATAGGGCTTGTGTTGCAAACCCCTGTAACTTTCTTTTTGTTTCTCCATTTTAGCGGTAAATCTTCCTCCATCCACTTTATTTTTGGGCCTATGTATGTCTCTGCGTGTAGGATGGATCTCTGGATGCATTACAGCGTACTGAGTGGGTCTTGCCTCTTTATCCAGTTTGCCCAGTCATTGTCTTTTTTAGGGTGGACCATTTGGTCAGTACATTTTAAGTTTAATATTGTTGCTTATTGTGAACTTGATCCCTTACCATTATGAGTATTACTTTGGATTTATTTTGCTTTCGTTAGTTGATGCAGTTTCTTCTAAGACTTCGATGGTCTTTTACATTTTGGCATATTTTGCAATGGCTGGTACTGGTTGTTGCTTTCCATGTTGGAGTGCTTCCTTCAGGGTCTCTCTTGTAAGGCAGGCCCTGAGTGGTGACAAAATCTCAAACATTTAACATCTGTAAAGGGATTTTATTTCCTCCTTCACTTGAAACTTAGTTTGGCTGGATGCTTGGGGTCCTGGGTTGAAAATTACTTTTCTTTAAAAATTAGTAGGAATGTGGCCCCCACTCTCTTCTGAAGCTAATAATGGGAATTTCTGCTGCCGAGAGATCTGCTGTGAGTCCTGATGGAGAAGCTCCCTTTGTAGGATAACCCGGCCTTTCTCTCTGGCTGCCCTTGAGATTTTTCCTTCATTTCAACTTTGGTGAATCTGGCAGTTATGTGTCTTGGGTTGCTCTTCTCAGGGAGTATCTTTTATTTGCGTTCCTCTATGTATTTCCTGGATTTGAATGTTGGCCTGCCCTACTAGGTTGGGAAGTTCTCCTGGATATCCTGAGTGTTTTCCAACAGTTCCATTCCCCCTTTCAGGCACCCAATCAGGCGTGGTTTTGGTCTTTACATAATCTCCCATACTGCTTACACAGGCTTGTTCATTTCTTTTTTCTTCTTTTTCTTTTGGTTTCTCTTTACCAGCCTGTTTAGTTCATTTGATCCTCAATCGGCAATTACTCTTTCTTTCCAGTTGATCCAAGGCCGGTTACTGGAAGCTTGTGCATTTTGTCCACATATTTCTGCGTCATCCATGGTTTTCCCATCCCTCTTTCATTTAGGTTTACTTGATCACTTCCTCTGCGTAAAATTACTATAGCCCATCAGTTCTTCCACTTTTTCCAAAGTTTTTAGCTTTCACTGCGGCAGTGCGTGAATTCCCTCCTTTAGCTCACAGAGTTTGCGATGGACTGAAGCCTTCTTCTCTCATCCTAAGTCAAAGTCATTCTCAAGTCCAGCCTTGATCCGTTCGCACAGCGTGAGGCTCGCGCTCCCTTTTAGAGGGAGGATGCACTCTTATTTTTTTAGTTCCAGCTTTTCTGCCCTGCTGCTTTTCCCCATCTTTGTGGTTTATCTGCCTCCTGGTCTTTGGTGAAGTGAGTAATTTTGGCCCCACGTGCAGAGTGGGGTTTTGGTGTAGAGTGTCCTTCCTGTTTGAAAATTTTCCCTTCCCACAACAGTCAGGACCCTCGGCTGTAGGTCTGTTGGAGATTGCTTGGGGAGTCCCACTCCAGGCCCTGTTTGCCTGGGTGTCATCAGCAGAGGCTGCAGAAGATGGGAATATTTCTGAACAGCTGAGGTGTCCCTGTCTGATTCTTGCTTTGGGAGGCTTCCTCTCGGGGGTGTACTCCAGCCTGGGAGTGTGAGGGTGTCAGACTGTACCCCTGAGTGGGATGTGTGTCTCCCGGTTAGGCTACTCAGGGGGTCAGGGTTGCCAGGCAGGCGAGTCCTGGCCAGCTATAGGTCTCCAACCTCCAGTGTTGGGAGATCCTACTCTCTCAAAGCTGTCCAGACAAGTGGGTTTGTGTCTGCGGTTTCTGCTGCTTTTTTTGTATTGTTTGTTGGCAGCTGTGCCCTGTCCCCAGAGGTGGAGTCTACAGAGACAGACGGGTTTCCTTGAGCTGCTGTGAGCTCCACCCAGTTCGAGCTTCCCAAAGCGGGTTTTGTTTACCACTTAAGCCTCAGTAATGGTGAGCCCCTCCCCAGCCTGGCTGCTGCCTTGCCCCGAGATCGCAGTCTGCTGTGCTAGCAATGAGGGAGGCTTCATGGGCGTGGGATCCTCCTGGCCAGGTGTGGGATATTATCTCCAGATGTGCCTGTTTGCTTTAAGCGCAGTATTGGGGTGGGAGTTACCCGATTTTCCAAGTGTTGTGTGTCTCAGTTCCCCTGGCTAGGAAAAGGGATTCCCTTTCCCCTTGTGCTTCCCAGGTGAGGCGATGCCTCGCCCTGCTTCAGCTCTCGCTGGTCGGGCTGCAGCAGCTGACCAGCACCGATTGTCCCGCACACCCTAGTGAGATGAACCCAGTACCTCAGTTGAAAATGCAGAAATCACCGGTCTTCTGTGTCGCTCGCGCTGGGAGTTGGAGACTGGAGCTGTTCCTATCACACAATTCTTTTTATAGAGCAGTTTTGTAGCACTGCTTTTGAGGAACCAGAGAAGGGATCTTTTTGATCACAATGTAGCCTATGATGACAAAGAAAATATCTTCAGGTAAAAAATAGAAAGTAGCTGTCTGAGAAACTGCTTTGTGATATGTGAATTCTTCTCACAGAGTTACACTCTTCTTTTCATTGAGCAGTTTCAGAGTGTGTTGAAGATTACGGTTGCACTCTTTTATTCATTGAGCAGTTTGCTAACACTATTTTCTTGGAATCTAAAATGGGATAGTTCAGAGCATATTGAAGCTTATGGTGAAAAAGGAAACATCCTCGTATATAAATTAGAAAGAAGCTTTCTGAGAAACTGATTTGTGATGTGTTAATTCAGCTCACAGAGTTACATGATTCTTTTCGTGGATCAGTTTGGTAGAACTGTCTTTGGGGAATGTGAAAAGGGATATTTTGGATCGCATTGAAGCCTATCGTGACAAAGGAAATATCCTCAGATAAAAACTAGAAAGAAGCTTTCTGAGAAAGTTATTTGTGATGTGTGAACTCATCTCACAGAGTTATACCTTCCTTTTCATGTAATAGTTTGATAAAACTCTTTTCATGGAATCTGCAAAGGGATATTTGGGAGTGTATTGAGGCCTATAGTGAAAAAGGAAATATCCTTAGATAAAAACTGGAAAGAGTGTTTCTGAGAAACTGCTCTGTGATGTGTGAATTCATCATACAGAGTTACCGTACCTTTAATTGAGTACTTTGATACACTACTTTCGTGGAATCTGCAATAGGATATTTCAGAGTGCATTGAAGCCATTGGTGACAAAGGAAATATCCTCAGACAAAAATAAAAAAGAAGCTTACTGTGAAACTGCTTTGTGATGTGTGAATTCATCTTACTGAGTTACGCTGTTCTTTTCATTGAGAAGTTTGCTAACACTTTTTTCATGGAATCTGCAATGGGATATTCCGGAGCACATTGAGGAATATTGTGAAAAAGGAAATATCCTCAGATAAAAACTTGAAAGAACCTATCTGAGAAACAGCTATGTGATGTGTGAATTCATCTCACAGAGTTACACCCCACTTTTCATATAGCTGTTTGGTAGTACTCTTTGGGGAATCTGAGAAGGGATATTTTGAATAGCATTGAAGCCTCTTGTGACAAAGGAAATATCCTCAGTTAAAAACTAGAAAGAAGATTTCTGAGAAACAGCTTTGTGATGTGTGAATTCATCTCACAGATTTACCTGATTCTTTTCTTGGAGCAGTTTGCTATCATTGTTTACATAGAACCTAAAATAGGATATTTGGGAGCACATTAAAGCCTATATTGACAAAGGAAATATCCTCAGACAAAAACCAAAAAGAAGTTTTCTGAGAAACAGCTTTGTGTTGTGTGAATTCAACTCACAGAGTTACACCTTTCTTTTCATGGAACACTTTGCTAACACTGTTTTCGTGGAATTTACAAAGGGATACTTGGGAGTGTATTGAGGCCAAGGGTGAAAAAGGAAATATCTTCAGATAAAAACTAGAAAGAAGTTTTCTGAGAAACTGCTTTGTGAATTGTGAATTCATCTCACAGAGTTACTTGATTCTTTTCATGAGCTCTTTTGTAGCACTCTTTTTGGGGAATCTGAGATGGGATATTTTGGATTGCATTGAAGCCTATGGTGACAAAGGAAATATCCTCAGATCAAAACTTGAAAGAAGCTTTCTGAGAAACTGGTTTATGATTTGTGAATTTATCTCACAGAGTTACACGATTCTTTTCATGGAGCAGTTTGGTTACACTCTTTTTGAGGAATCTGAGAAGGGATAATTTCGTTCACCTTGAAGCTTATGGTGACAAAGAAGTATAAACAGATAAAAAGTAGAAAGAAGCTTGCTCAGAAACTTATTTGTGATGTGTGTATTCATCTCACAGAGTAACACCTTTCTTTTCATGGAACAGTTTGCTAACAATGTCTGTATGCTATCTACAAAGTGATATTTGGGAGCAAGTTGAGACCTATGGTGAAAAAGGAAATATCCTCAGATAAAAACTAGAAAGAAGCTTTCTGAGAAAATGCTTTGTGATGTGTGAATTCATCTCACAGAATTACACCACTAGTTTCGTGGAGCAGTTTTGGTGATACTATTTTCTTGGAATAAGCAATAAGATATTTCAGAGCACATTGAAGCCTATGGTGATATAGGAAATATCCTCAGAAAAAAACCCAAAAGAAATTTTCTGTGAAACTTCTTTGTAACGTGTGAAGTCATCTCCCAGAGTTACATCTTTGTTTTCATGGAGCAGTGTGCTGACACTGTTTTCGTGGAATCTGCCAAGGGATATTTAGGAGCGCATTGAGACTTATAGTGAAAAAGGAAATGTGAACAGATAAAAACCAGAAAGAAGGTTTTCGAGAAACCGCTTTGTGACTTGTGAATTCATCTCACAGAGTTTCACCTTTCTTTTCATGGAGCAGTTTTGTAGCACTGTTTTTGGGGAATCTGAGAAGGGATATTTTGCATTGCTTCGATGGTGATGGTGACAAAGGAAATATCCTCAGATAAAATCTATAAAGAAGCTTTCTGAGGAACTTCTTTGTGATGTGTGAAATCATCTCACAGTGTTACACCTTTCTTTTCAAGGAGAAGTTTGGTTGCATTGCTTCTGGGGAATCTGAGAAGGGATATTTGAATTGAATTCAAGCCTATGGTGACAAAGGAAATATCCTCAGATAAGTAATAGAAAGAAGCTTTCTGAGAAACTGCTTTGTAATGTGTGAATTCATCTTACAGAGTTACACCGTTATTTACATTAAGCAGATTGATAACACTGTTTTTGTGGAATCTGCAAAGGGATATATGGGAGCTCATTGAAGACTATCGTGACAAAGGAAATATCCTGAGATAAAAACAAAAAGAAGCTTTCTGATAAGCTGCTTTGTGACGTGTGAATTCATCTTACAGAGTTACACTGTTTTTTTCATTGACCAGTTTTCTCACACTGTATTCTTGGAATCTGCAATGGGATATATAGCAGAAACATTGAAGCTTATGGTGACAAAGGAAATATCCTCAGACAAAAATTCTAAAGAAAATTTCTGAGAAACTGATTTGTGATTTGTGAATTCACTGCACAGAGTTACACAGTTTTTGTCATGGAGCAGTTTGGTAGAACTGTTTTTGGAAAATCTGAGAATTGATATTTTGAATTGCATTGAAGGTTAGGGTGACAAAGGGAATATCCTCAGATAAAAACTAGAAGGAAGCTTTCTGAGAAACTTCTTTGTGATGTATGAATTCATCTCAGAGAGTTACACCTTTCTTTTCATGGCAGAGTTTGCTAACACTGTTTTCATGGAATCTGCAAAGGGATATTTGGGAGCGCTTTGAGGCCTATGGTGAAAAAGAAAAATTATCCTCAGATAAAAACTAGAAAGAAGCTTTCTGAGAAACTGCTTTGTCAATGAGCAATTTGATAATACTGTTTTCTTGGAATCTGCAATGGGATACTTTGGAGCACATTGAATCTTATGGTGACAAATGAGATATCCTCATATAAAACCTGGAAAGAAGCTTTCTGAGAAACCGCTTTGTGATGTCCCACTTCATCTCACAGAGTTACATGATTCTTTTCGTGGATCAGTTTGGTAGCACTCTTTTTGTGGAATCTGAGACAGGATATTTTGGATCACATTGAAGAATATGGTGCCAAAGGAAATATCCTCAAATAAAAACTAGAATGAAGCCTTCTGAGAAAGTTCTTCATGGAGTGAAAATTCATCTCACAGAGTTACACACTTGTTTTCATTGAGTAGTTTTCTAACAGTATTTTCTTGAAATCTGCAATGGGATAGTTCAGAGCACATTGAAGCTTATGGTGACAAAGGAAATATCCTCATATAAAAATTAGAAAGAAGCTTTCTGAGAAACCGCTTTGTGTTGTGTTAATTCATCTCACAGAGTTACATGATTTTATTCGTGGATAAGTTTGGTAGAACTGTTTTTGGGGAATCTGAGAAGGAATATTTTGAAATGCTTTGAAGCCTATCGTGGCAAAGGAAATATCCTCAGATAAAAACTAGGAAGAAACTTTCTGAGAAAGTTATTTGTGATGTGTGAACTCATCTCACAAATTTACACGTTTCTTTTCATGGAAGAGTTTGATAATACTGTTTTTGTGGAATCTGCAATAGGATATTCTGGAGTGCATTGAAGCCTGTGGTGACAAAGGAAATATCCTCAGACAAAAACCAAAAACACGATTTCTGAGAAACTGCTTTGTGTTATGTGAATTCATCTCACATAGTTACACTATTCTTTTCATTCAGCAGTTTGCTAATACTGTTTTCTTGCAATCTGCATTGGGATATTTCAGAGGGCATTGAAGTTTATGGTGACAAAGGAAATATCCTCACAGAAAACTAGAAAGAAGCTTTCTGAGAAACTGCTTTGTCATGGGTTAATTAATCTTGCAGAGTTACACAATTCTTTCTATAGAGCAGTTTTGTTGCGATGTTTTTGAGGAATCAGAGAAGGGATACTTTTGATCAAAAAGTAGCCTATGATGACAAAGGAAATATCTTCATGTAAAAAATAGAAAGAAGCTTTCTGAGAAACTGCTTTGTGATGTGTGAATTCGTCTCACAAAGTTACACTCTTCATTGACCTGTTTGTTAACACTATTTTCTTCGAAAATGCAATGGGAGAGTTCAGAGTGCATTGATGCCGATGGTGAGAAAGGGAATATCCTCGTACAAAAATTAGAAAGAAGCTTTCTGAGAAACAGATTTATGATGTGTTAGTTCACCTCACAGAGTTATACGATTCTTTTCTAGGATCAGTTTGGTAGAACTGTTCTTGGGGAATCTGAGAAGGGATATTTTGGATATCATTGAAGCCTATCATGACAAAGGAATTATCCTCAGATAAAAACTAGAAAGAAGCTTTTTGAGAAAGTTCTTTGTGATGTGTGAATTCAACTCTCAGAGTTACACCTTTCTTTTCATGGATCAGTTTGATAAAACTGTTTTCGTGGAATCTGTAAAGGGATATTTGGGAATGCATTGAGGCCTATAGTGAAAAAGAAAATATTCTCAGATAAAAGTTGGAAAGAATCTTTCTGAGATACTGCTCTGTGATGTGTGAATTCATCATATAGAGTTACCAGTTCATTTAATTGAGTACTTTGATGACACTGTTTTCGTGGAATCTGCAATAGGATATTTTGGAGTGCATTGAAGCCAATGGTGACAAAGGAAATATCCTCCGACAAAAAATCAAAAAGAGGCTTACTGTGAAAATGCTTTGTGATGTGTGAATTCATCTTGCCGAGTTACACCATTCTTTTAATTGAGAAGTTTGCTAACACTTTTTTCAGGGAATCTACAATGGGATATTCCGGAGCACATTGAGGAATATGGTGAAAAAGATAATGAGAAAGAGCTATGTGATGTGTGATTTCATCTCACAGAGTTACAACCCTTTTTATATAGAGCAGTTTGGTATCACTCTTTTTAGGGATTCTGAGAAGGGATATTTTGAATAGCATTGAAGCCAATGGTGACAAAGCAAATATCCTCAGTTAAAAACTAGAATGAAGCTTTCTGAGAAACTGCTTTGTGATGTGTGAATTCATCTCACAGATTTACGTGATTCTTTTCTTTGAACACTTTGCTAACACTGTTTTCATGAAATCTAAAGTAGAATATTTGGGAGCACATTAAAGCCTATATTGACAAAGGAAATATCCTCAGACAAAAACCAAAAAGAAGCATTCTGAGAAACAGCTTTGTGTTGTGTGAATTCACCTCACAGATTTACATCTTTCTTTTCATGGAGCACTTTGCTAACACTATTTTCATGGAATCTACAAAGTGATATTTGGGAGTGAGTTGAGACCTATGGTAAAAAAGGAAATATCCTCAGAAAAAAAACTAGAAAGAAGATTTCTGAGAAAACTCTTTGTGATGTGTGAATTCATCTCACTGAATTACACCAGCAGTTTCATGGAGCAGTTTGCTAATACTGTTTTATTGGAATCTGCAATAAGATATTTCGGAGTTCATTGAAGCCTATGGTGACGTATGAAATATCCTCAGAGAAAAACTCTAAAGAAACTTTTTGTGAAACTGCTTTGTAACGTAAGAATTTGTCTTCCAGAGTTACATCATTCTTTTCATGGAGCAGTTTACTGATACTGTTTTCGTGGAATCTGCAAAGGGATATTTGGGAGTGCATTGAGGCTTATAGTAAAAAAGGAAATATCAACAGATAAAAACCAGAAAGGTTTCTGAGAAACTGCTTTGTGATGTGTGAATTCATCTTACAGTGTTACACTGCTCTTTACATCGAGCAGTTTGCAAACACTGTTTTCTTTGAATCTGCAATGGGATATTTTGGAGCACGTTGAAGCTTATACTGACAAAGGAAAGATCCTCATATAAAAATTAGAAAGAAGCTTTCTGAGAAACCAATTTGTGATGTTTTAATTCACCTCACAGTGATACACGATTCTTTTCATGGAATAGTTTGATAACACTGTTTTTGTGGAATCTGAGAAGGGATATTTTGGATGACATTGAAGCCTATATTGACAAAGGAAATATCCTCAGATATAAACTAGAAAGAAACTTTCTCAGAAACTTCTTCATGATGTGTAAATTCATCTCACAGAGTTACACTTTTCTTTCATGGAACACTTTGCTAACACAGTTTTCGTGGAATCTGTGAAGGGATATTTGGGAGGGCATTGAGGCATACAGCATAAAAGGAAATATCTTCAGATAAAAACCAAAAACAAACTTTCTGAGAAACTGCTTTGTGATGTGTGATTTCATCTCACAGAGTTACACCATTCCTTTCATTGAGAAGTTTGCTAACACTTTTCTCGTTTAATCTGCAATGGGATATTCGGGCACACATTCATGAATATACTGAAAAAGGAAGTATCCTCAGATAAAAACTAGAAAGAAGCTTTCTGAGAAAGTTCTTTGTGATGTGTGAATTCAGCTCACAGAGCTACAGCTTTCTTCACATAGAGAAATTTGCAAACCGTGTGTTTTTGGAATCTCCAAAGGGATATTTGGGAACACATTGAGGCCTATGTTGAAAAGGGAAGTGTCCACAGATAAAAACTAGAAAGAAGCTTTCTGAGAAACTTATTTGTGATGTGTGAATTCATGTCATGGAGTTACACTGTTCTTGACATTGAGCAGTATGATAAGACTGATTTTGTGGAATCTGCAATAGGATACTTGGGAGAGCTTTGAAGCCCATGGTGACAAAGGAAATATACTCTGATAAAAACCAAAAAGACACTTTCTGAGAAACTGTTTTGTGATGTGTGAATTTATCTCACAGACTTACACTGTTCCTTTAATTGAGCTGAATGCTAACACTGTTTCCTTGGAATCTGCAATGGGATATTTCAGAGTACATTGAAGCTTATTGTGACAAAGGAAATATCTGCAGTCATAAACTGGAAAGAAGCTTTCTGAGGAACTACTTTGTGGTGTGCTAATTCATCTTACAGAGTTACATGATTCTTTTCATGGAGCAGTTTAGTAGCACTGTTTTTGGGAAATCTGAGAAGGGATATTTTGGATTGCATTGAAGCCTGGGTTGACAAAGGAAATATCCTCATATACAAACTAGAAAGAAGCTTTCTGAGAAACCGATTTGTGATGTGTTAATTCATCTCACAGAGCTACACAATTCTGTTCATGGATCAGATCGGTAGCACTGTTTTGGGGGAATCTGAGAAGAGATATTTTGGATCATATTGAAGCCTAATATGACAAAGGAAATATCCTCCGATAAAAACTAGAAAGAAGCTTTCTGAGAAACTTCCTTGTGATGTGTGAATTCATCTCTCAGAGTTACACCTTTCTTTTCATGGAGCAATTTGCTAACACTGTTTTCGTGCAATATGCAAAGGGATATTTGGGAGTGCCTTGAGGCCAATAGTGAAAAATGAAATATCCTCAGATTAAAACAAGAAGGAAGCATTCAGAGAAACCACTTTGTTATGTGTTAGTTCATCTCACAGAGCTACATGATTCCTTTCATGGGTTATTTGGTAGCACTGTTTTGGGGGTATCTGAGAAAGGATATTTTGGATCGCATAGAAGTCTATGGGGAAAAAGGAAATATCCTCAGATTAAAACTAGAAATAAGCTTTCTGATAAAGTTCTTTGTGATGTGTGAATTCATCTCACAGAGTTACACATATCTTTTCATGAATTGGTTTGCTAACATTGCTTTCATGGATCTGCAAAGGGATATTTGGGAGTACTTTGAGGCCATAAGTGAAAAAGGAAATATCATCAGAAAAAATGAGAAAGAAGCTTTCTGAGAAACTACTCTTTGATGTGTGAATTCATCTCACAGAGTTACATGGTCCTTTTTGTTGAGCGGTTTGATAACACGGTTTTCATGGAATCTGCAATAGGATATTTGGGAGTGCATTGAGGCCTGTAATAGAAAAGAAAATACCCTCAGATAAAAAGTAGAAAGAAAGTTTCTGAGAAAATTCTTTGTGATGCATGAATTCATCTCAAAATATTACACCTTTCTTTTCATGGAGCAGTTTGCTAACACTGTTTTCATGGAATTTGCAATGGGATATTCTGGAGCACATTGAGGTCTATAGTGGAAAAGTAAATAACACCATGTAAAAAATAGAAGGAAGCTTTCTGAAAAACAGCTTTTTGATGTGTCAATTCATCTCACAGAGTTCCACCATTCTTTTCATTGAGCAGTTTGATAACTCTGTTTTCGTGGAACCTGCAATAAGATACTTGTGAGCAAATTGAAGCCTATGGTGACAAATCATATATCCTCAGATTAAAACCAAAAAGAAGCTTTCTAAAAACTGCTTTGTGATGTGAGAATTCATCTCACAGATTTACACAGTTATTCTAATGGAGCAGTTTGCTAACAGTATTTTCATGGAATCTGCAAAGGGCTGTTCACGAGTGCATTGAGGCAAATGATGAAAAAGGAAATATCCACAGAGAAAAACTTGAAAGACGCTTTCTGAGATGTTGCTTTGTGATTTGTGAATTCATCTCACAGAGTTCATGACCCTTTTCATGGAGCAGTTTGGTAGCACTCTTCTTGGGGAATCTGAGAAGGGATATTTTGGATTGCATTGAAGCCTGTAGTGATAAAGGTACTATCCTCAGATAAAATCTAGAAAGAAACTTTCTGAGAAACTTCTTTGTTATGTGTGAATTCATCTCACAGGGTTCTTTTCATGGAGCAGTTTCATAGCACTGTTTTTGGGCAATCTGAAAAGGGATATTTTGGATTTGCATTAGGAAATTTGGGAGCACATTGAAGCCTATGGTGACATAGGAAATATTCTCCAACAAAAACCAAAAGGAAGCTTTCTGAGAAATTGCTTTGTGATGTGTGAATTTATCTCACCGATTTACACCTTTCTTTTCTTGGAGCAGTTTTGCTAGCACTGATTTTGTGGAATCCGCAAAGGGATATTCGAGAATGCATTGAGGCCTATGGTGAAAAAGGAAATATCCTCAGACAAAAACTGGAAAGAAAATTTCTAAGAAACTGCTTTGTGATGTGTGAATTCATCTCACAAATTACACTATTCTTTTCATGGAACAGTGTGGTAGCACTGTTTTTGGGGAATCTCAGAAAGGATATTTTGGACGACATTGAAGCCTAAGATGACAAAGAAAATATCCTCAGATAAAAACCAAAAAGAAGTTTTCTGTGAAACTGCTTTGTGATGTATGAATTCATCTCACTGAGTAACAATGTACTTTTCATTGAGAAGTTTGCTAACACTTTTTTCGTTTAATCTGCAATGGGATATTCTGGAGCGCATTGAGGAATATAGTGAGAAAGGAAATAACTTCAGATAAAAACAAGAAAGAAGATTTCAAGAAACTCCTTTGTGATGTGTGCATTCATATCACAGAGGTAAACGTTTCTTTTGAGGGAGCACTTTGGTATCACTGTTTTTGTGGTTTCTGAGAAGGGATATCTGAAAGCGCACTGAAGCCTATGGTGGCAGAGGAAATATGCTCAGACAAAAAACAAAAAGAATCTTTCTGAGAAACTGCTTTCTGATGTTTGAATTTATCTCACAGATTTACATTTTGCTTTCCATGGAGCAGTTTGCTAACACTATTTTCATGGAATCTGCAAATGGATATTCACAAGCGCATTGAGGCAAATGGTGAAAAAGGAAATATCAACATATGAAAACTAGAAAGAAGATTTATGACAAACTGCATTGTGATTTGTGAATACATCTCACAGAGTGACACGATTGTTTTCATGGAGCAGTTTGGTAGCACTGTTTTTGGGGAATCTGAGAAAGGATAATTTGGATTGCATTGAGCCTATGGTGACAAAGGAAATATCCTCAGACAAAATCTAGAAAGAGTCTTTCTGAGAAACTTCCTTGTGATGTGGGAATTCATCTCACAGAGTTACACCATTCTTTTCATTGAGAAGATGGGTAACAGTTTTTTCATGGGATCTGTGATGGGATATTCTGGAGCACATTGAGGCCTATGGTGTAAAAGGAAATATCCTCAGATAAAAACTAGAAAGAAGCTTTCTAAGAAGCAGCTGTGTGATGTGCGATTTCTTCTCACAGAGTTACACAATTCTTTTCATGGAACAGTTTGGTAGCTCTGTTTTTGGGGAATCTGAGAAGGGATATTTTGGATTGTGTTGAAGCCTATGGTGACAAAGTTAATATCATCTGATAAAAACAAGAAGCTTTCTGAGAAAGTTCTTTGTGATGTGTGAATTCATCTCACAGAGTTACACCTTTCTTTTCATGGAGCAGTTTGCAAACACTGCTTTCATATAATCTGCAAAGTGATGTATGGGAGCGCATTTAGGGCTATCATGTAAAAGGAAATATACTCAGATAAATACTGGAAAGAAGCTTTCTGAGAAACTACTTTGAGATGTGTGAATTCATCTCACAGTGATACACTGATGTTTTCATTGAGCAGTTTGAAAACACTGTTTTCGTGGAATCTGCAATAGGATATTTGGGAGCATATTGAAACCTATGGTGACATAGGAAATATCCTCAGACAAAAACCAAAAAGAATCTTTCTGAGAAATTGCTTTGTGATGCATGAATTCATCTCACAGATTTACACCTTTCTTTTCTTGAAGCAGTTTGCTAGCACTGATTTCGTGGATTCCACAAAGGGATATTCGAGAACGCATTGAGGCCTATGGTGACAAAGGAAATATCCTCAGACAAAAACTAGAAAGAAGATTTTTGAGAAACTGCTTTGTGACTTCTGAATTCATATCACAGAGTTACACAATTCTTTTAATGGAGCAGTTTGGTAGTACTGTTTTTGGTGAATGTTAGAAGGAATATTTTGGATCACATTGAAGCCATTGGTGACAAAGGAAATATCCTCAGATAAAATCTAGAAAGAAGTTTTCTGAGAATGTTCTTTGTGATGTGTGAATTCATCTCACAGAGTTATACCTTTCTTTTCATGGGGCAGTTTGCTAACACTATTTTCTTGGAATCTGCAAAGTGATATTTGGGAGCACCTTGGGGCCTGTGGTGACAAAGGAAATATCCTCAGATAAAAACTAGAAAGAAGCTTTCTGAGAAACTGTTTTGCAATGTGTGAGTTCATCTCACAGCGTTACACCTTTCTTTTCACTGAACAGTTTGGTATCACTGTTTTTGGGGAATCTGTAAAGGGATTTTCGGGAGATCATAGAGGCCTATGGTGAAAAAGGATATAACTTCAGATAAAAACTGGAGAGAAGGATTTTGAGAAGCTATTTTGTGATGTGTGTATTCACCTCATAGAGGTAAACCATTTTGTTGATTGAGCAGTATGAACTCACTGTTTTTGTGGTGTCTGAGAAGGGATTTTTGGGAGCACATTGAGGCTCATTGTGGAAAAATAAATATGCAAATATAAAAACTAGAAAGGAGCTTCCTGAGAAATTTCTTTGTGATGGGTGAATTCATCTCCCAGAGGTAAACTATTCTTTTCATTGAGCAGTTTGGTAACCCTGCCTTGTGGAGTCTACAAAGGGGTATTCGGAGCACAGAGAAGTCTATGGTGAAAATGGAAATACCCTCAGATACAAACTGGAAAGAAACTTTCTGAGAGACTTTTTTTGTGATGGTTGAATTCATCTCACAGTGTTAAATCTTTCTTTTCATTGAGCAGTTTGGTAACACTGTTATTGTGGAATATGCAAAGGGATATTCAAGAGTGGATACATGCCAAGTTTGAAACAGGTAGTATCTTCAGGTAAAAACTGATGAGAAAGTTTCTGATAACTCCTTTGTCAAGTCTGCATTAATCTCATAGAGGTGAAGCTTTCTGTTGAGAGAGCAGTTTGGCATCACTATTTTTGTGGTGTCTGAGAAGGGATATTTGGGAGCACATGGAACCAGATGGTGTAAAAGGAAATATCGTGAGATAAAAACTAGAAGGAAGCTTTCTGATAAATTTCTTTGTGATAGATGAATTCATCACACAGATTAAACCTTTGTTTTCTTTGAGCAGTTTGGTAGCACTGTTTTTATGGAATCTGCAAAGGGATATTTGGGAGCCCATAGAGGCCTAAGGTGAAAAAAGAAAATTCTCCAGGTAAAAACTGGAGAGAAGTTTTTGGATATACTTTGCGATGTGTGAATTCATCTCAAAGAGCTAAACGTTTCTGTTGAGGGAGTACTTTGGCATCACTGTTTTTGTGGTGTCTGAGAAGGGATATTTTGGAGTGTATTGAAGCCTGTGGTGACAAAGGATATATCCTCAGACAAAATACAAAAAGATACTTTCTGAGAAACTGTTTTGTGATGTGTGAATTCGCCTCAAAGATTTACACCTTTCTTTTCATGGAGCATTTTGCTAAGACTATTTTCGTGGAATCTGCAAAGGGATATTCACAAGCACATTGAGGCAAACAGTGACAAAGGAAATATGCTCAGTCAAAAACTAGAAAGAAGATTTCTGAGAAAGGACTTTGTGATTTGTGAATTCATCTCACAGAGTTACACGATTCTTTTCATGGAGCAGTTTGGTAGCACTGTTTTTGGGGAATCTGAGAAGGAATATTTTGGATCGTGTTGAAGCCTATGGTGACAAAGGAAGTATCCTCAGATAAAATCTAGAAAGAAACTTTCTGAGACACTTCTTTATGATGTGTGAATTCATCTCACAGAGCTACATTGTTCTTTCATTGAGAAGTTTGCTAACACTTTTTTCATGGATTCTGTGATGGGATATTCCAGAGTGCATTTAGGCCTATGGTGAAAAAGGAAATATCCTCAGATAAAAAGTAGAAAGAAACTTTCTGAGAAACTACTTTTGGATATGTGAATTCATCTCACAGAGATACACTGTTGTTTTCATTGAGCAGTTTGATAACACTGATTTTGTGGAATCTGAAATAGGATATTTGGGAGCGCATTGAAGCCTATGGTGACAAAGGAAATATCCTCAGAGCCAAACCAAAGGAAGTTTTCTGAGAAACTGCTTTGTGATGTGTGAATTCATCTCACTGATTTACACCTTTCTTTTCACGGAACAGTTTGCTAACACTGTTTTCGTGGAATCTGCAAAGGGATATTCACGAGGGCATTGAGACCTATGGTGATAAGGAAATATCCTCAGACAAAAACTAGAAAGAAGCTTCCTGAGGAACTGTTCTGTGATAGGTGAATTCATCTCACAGAGTTACACCTTTCTTTTCATTGGACAGTTTGGTAGCACTGTTTTTGGAGATCTGCAAAGGGAGTTCCGGGAGCTCATAGAGGCCTATGGTGAAAAAGGATATATCTTCAGATAAAAACTGGAGAGAAGGTTTTTGAGAGGCTGTTTTGTGATATGTGTATTCACCTCATAGAGGTGAACCACTTTGTTGATTGAGCAGTTTGGTGTCACTGTTTTTGTGGTGTCTGAGAAGGGATATTTGGGAGCACATTGACGCTGACTGTGGAAAAGTAAATATGCACAGATAAAAACTAGAAAGGAGCCTTCTGAGAAATTTCTTTGTGATGGGAGAATTCACCTCCCAGAGGTAAACCATTCTTTTCATTGAACAATTCGGTAACCTGGTTTTTGTTTAATCTACAAAGCGATATTTGGAGAACACAGAAGCCTATGGTGAAAAAGGAAATAACCTCAGAAAAAAACTAGAAAGAAGCTTTCTGAGAGGTTGTTTTGTGATGGGTGACTTCATCTAAGAAAGGTAAATTTCCTTTTCATTGAGCAGTTTGGTAACATTGTTTTTGTGGAATATGCAAAGGGATATTCGGGAGCAGATAGAGGCTAAGTTTGAAAAAGCATATATCTTCAGGTAAAAACTGGAGAAAAAGTTTCTGATAACTCATTTGTGACGAGTGCATTCATCTCATAGAGGTAAAGCTTTCTGCTGAGAGAGCAGCTTGGCATCACTGTTTTTGTGGTGTCTGAGAAGGGATATTTGGCAGTGCATGGAAGCTCATGGTGGAAAAGGAAATATCCTGAGATAAAAACCAGAAGAAGCTTTCTGAGAAATTTGTTTGTGATGGATGAATTCATCACGCAGAGTTACACCTTTGTTTTCTTTTAGCAGTTTGGTAGCATTGTTTTTATGGAACCTACAAAGGGTTATTTGGGAGTTCCTAGAGGCCTAAGGTGAAAAAATAAAATTCTCCAGGTAAAAACTGGAAAGAAGCTTTTGGAGAAAATACTTTCTGATGTGCGCATTTATCTCATATTGTTAAAAATTTCTGTTGAGGGAGGACTTTGGCATCACTGTTTTTGTGTTGTCTGGGAAGGGATACTTGAGTGTGCATTGAAGCCTATTGTGACAAAGAAAATATCCTCAGACAAAAACCAAAAAGAAGCTTTCTGAGAAACTGTTTCGTGATGTGTGAATTCATCTCACTGATTTACACCTTTCTTTTCATGGAGCAGTTTGCTAACACTGTTTTTGTGGAACCTGCAAAGGGATGTTTGTGAGCACATTGAGGCAAATGTTGAAAAAGGAAATATCCTAAGACAAAAACTGGAAAGACGCTTTCTGAGAAACTGCTTTGTGATTTATGAATTCATCCCACAGAGTTACACCATTGTTTTCATGGAGCAGTTGGGTAGTACTGTTTTTGGAGAATCTGAGAAGGGATATTTTGGAACGTATTGAAGCCTATGGTGACAAAGGAAATATCCTCAGATAAAATGTCAAAAGAAACTTCCTGAAAAACTTCTTTGTGATGTGTGAGTTCATCTCACAGAGTTACACTGTTCTTTTCATTGAGAAGTTGCTAACATTTTTTTCGTGGAATCTGTGATGGTATATTCTGGAACGCAGTGAGAAATATGGTGAAAAAGGAAATATCCTCAGATAAAAACTAGCAAGACGCTTTCTGAGAAACAGCCATGTGATGTGTGAATTTATCTCACAGAGTTACAAAATTCTTTTCATGGTGCACTGTTTTGGGGGAATCAGAAAAGTGTTATATGGAAGAGCATTCAGGCCTATGGTGAAAAAGAAAATATTCTCAGATAAAAACTAGAAAGAAGCTTTCTGAGAAACTACTTTTGGATGTGTGAATTCATCTCACAGAGATACACTGCTCTTACCATTGAGCTGTTTGATAACACAGCTTTCGTGGAATCTGCAAAGGGATATTTGGGAGCACTTTGAGGCCTATGGTTAAAAAGGAAGTATCCTCAGATTAAAATCAGAAAGAAACTTTCTGAGAAACTTCTTTGTGATGTGTGAATTCAACTTACAGAGTTACACTCTTCTTTTCTTTGAGCAATTTGCTTACACTATTTTCTAGAAACCTGCAATCTGATATTTCAGAGTGCATTGAAGCTTATGGTGACAAAAGAAATATCCTCACATAAACACTAGAAAGAAGCTTTCTGAGAAACTGCTTTGTTGTGGGTGAATTCATCTCACAGAATTACACCTTTCTTTTCATTGAGCAGTTTGGTAGCACTGTTCTTGGGGAATCTGCAAAGGGATTTTTGGGAGCCCCTAGAGGCCTATGGTGAGAAAGGAAGTATTTTGGATCGCAATGAAACCTATGGTGACAAAGGAAATATCCTCCTATAAACACTAGAAAGAAGCTTTCTGAGAAACTGCTTTGATGTGTTAATTCATCTCACTGTGTTACACGATTCTTTTCATGGATGAGTCTGCCAGCACCTGTTTTTCAGGAATCTGAGAAGGGATATTTTGGATTGCAGTGAAACCTATGGTGAAAAAGGAAATATCTTCAGATAAAAACTAGAAAGAAGCTTTCTGAGGAAGTTCTTTGTGATGTGTGAATTCAACTCCAGAGTTACACCTTCTTTTTCATGGAGCAGTTCACTAACACTGCTGTCATGTAATCTGTAATGGGATATTCCGGAGCACATTGAGATCTATAGTGAAAAAGGAAATATCCTCAGATAAAAACTAGAAAGAAGGTTTCTGAGAAACTGCTTTGTGATCGGTGAATTTGTCTCAAAGAGTTACACCTTTCTTTTCGTTGAGCAGTTTGGTTGCACTGTTTTTGAGGAATATGCAAAGGGATTTTCGGGAGATCATAGAGGCCTAGGTGAAAAAGGAAATATCTTCAGATAAAAACTGGAGAGAAGATTTTTGAGAAACTGTTTTGTGATGTGTGTATTCTCCTATAGAGATAAACCATTTTGTTGATTGAGCAGTATGGTCTCATTGTTTTTTTGGTGTCTGAGAAGGGATATTTGGGAGCCCATTGAGGCTGAGGGTGGAAAAGTAAATATACACAGATAAAAACTGGAAAGGATCTTTCTGAGAAATTTCTTTGTGATGGGTGAATTCATCTCCCAGAGGTAAACCATTCTTTTCATTGAACAGTTTGTTTACCCTGTTGTTGTGGAATCCACAAAGTGATATTTGGAGTGCAGAGAGGCCTATGGTGAAAAAGGAAATACCCTCAGATAAAAACTAGAAAGAAGCTTTCTGAGAGACTGCTTTATGATGGGTGAATTCATCTCACAGAGTTAAATCTTTCTCTTCATTGAGGAGTTTGGTAACAAAGTTTTTTTTGGAATACAGAAAGGGATATTCGAGAGTGGATAGATGCCAATGTTGAAAAAGGAAATATCTTCAGATTGAAACTGGAGAGAAAGTTTCTGATAACTCCTTTGTGATGTGTGTATTCATCTCATAGAGGTAGAGCTTTCTGTTGGGAAAGCAGTTTGGCATCACTGTTTTTGTGGTGTCTGAGAAGGTATATTTGGGAGCACATGGAAGCCGATGGTGGTAAAGGAAATATCCTGAGATAAAAACTGGAAAGAATCTTTCTGAGAAATTTCTTTATGATGGGTGAATCCATCACACAGAGTTCCACTTTGTTTACTTTGAGCAATATGGCTGCCCTGTTTTTATGGAATCTGCAAAGGTATATAAGAAGCTCCTAGAGGTCTATGGTGAAAAAAGAAATAACATTAGATAAAAACTGGAGAGAAGCTTTTCGAGAAACGGTTTTGTTATGTGTGAATTCGTCTCATAGAGTTTAACAATTTTATTGATTGAGCAGTTCAGTATCATTGTTTTTGTGGTATCTGAGAAGAGTTATTTAGGAACACATTGAAGCCAATGGTGAAAAAGGAAATATCATCAGATATAAACTAGAAAGAAGCTTTCTGAGAAACTAGTTTGTGATGGGAGAATTCATCTCAGAGAGTTACACCTTTTTTTTCATTGCACAGTTTGGTAGCACTGCATTTGTGGAAACTGCAAAGGGATATTTGGGAGTGCATCGAGGCCTCAGGTGAAAAAAGAAAATTCTTCTGGTAAAAACTGGAGAGAAACTTTCAGAGAAACTCCTGTGTGATGGGTGCTTTTAACTCATAGGGCTAAATGTTTCTGTTGAGGGAGCAGTTTGGCATCACTGTTTTTCTGGTGTCTCAGAAGGGATATTTCGGAGTGCAATGAAGCCTACCATGGAAAAGGAAATATCCTCAGATAAAAACTAGAAAGAAGCTTTCTGAGAAACTACTTCTGGATGGGTGAATTTATCTCAAAGGGATACACTGGCGTTTTCATTGAGCAGTTTGATGACCCTGTTGTCGTGAAATCTGCAATAGGATATTTGGGAACACATTGAAGCCTATGGTGACAAAGGAATTATCCTCAGACAAAAACCAAAAAGAATCTTTCGGAGAAACATATATGTAATGTGTGAATTCATCTCACACATTTGCACCTTTGTTTTCATTGAGCAGTTTGCCAACACTCTTTTCTTGGAATCTGCAAAGGGATATTCATGAGTGCATTGAGGCCTATGGAGCAAAAGGAAATAACCTCAGACAAAACTAGAAAGAAGATTTCTGAGAAACTGCTTTGTGATTTGTGAATTCATCTCACAGAGTTACATGATTCTTTTCATGGAGCAGTTTGGTAGCATTGTTTTTGGGGAATCTGAAAAGGGATATTTTGGATAGCATTGAAGCCTATTCTGACAAAGGAAATATCCTCAGATAAAAACTAGAAAGAAGCTGTCTGAGAAACTGCTTTGTGATGTGTGAATTCATCTCATATAGTTACACTTTTCCTTTGATGGAGCTGTTTGCTAACACTATTTTTGTGGAATCTGCAAAGGGATATTTGGGAGCACTTTGAGACCTATGATGAAAAAAGAAATATCCTCAGATTAAAACTAGAAAGAAACTTTCTGAGAAACTGCTTTGTGATGTGTGAATTCATCTCACAGAGGTACACTGTTCTTTTCATTGAGTAGTTTGCTAACACTGTTTTCTTGGAATCTGCAATGGGATATTTTGGAGCACATTCAAGTTTAGGGTGACAAAGAAAATATCCTCAGACAAAAATTAAAAGAAGCATTCTGAAAAACAGCTTTGTGATTTGTGAATTCATCTCACAGAGTTACATGATTCTTTACATGGAACAGTTCGGTAGCACTGTTTTTATGGAATCTGCCAAGGGATATTCGGGAGCTCCCAGAGGCCAACGGTGAAAAAGGAAACAACTTCAGGTAAAAAAAGAGAGAAGCTTTTCGAGAAATAGTTTTTGATGTGTTTATTCATTTCATAGAGTTTAACCTTTTTGTTGATTGAGCAGTTTGGCATCACTATTTTGTGGTATCTAAGAGTATGTATTTGGGAGCACATTGAAGCCTACGGTGAAAAAGGAAATATCCTCAGATGTAAACTAGAAAGAAGTTTTCTGAGAAACTTCCTTGTGATGGGTGAATTCATGTCACAGAGTTACAACTTTCTTTTCATTGAGGAGTTTGGTAGCACTGTTTTTGTGGAATCTGCAGAGGGATATTTGGGAGCACATAGCGGCATAAGGTGAAAAAAGAAAATTCTTCATGTAAAAACTGGAGGTAAGATTTCTGAGAAACTCCTTTATGATGTGTGTATTTATCTCATAGAGCTAAAAGTTTCTGCTGAGCTAAACCTTTCACTTTGGCTTCACTGCTTTTGTGGTGTCTGAGAAGGGATATTTGGGAGCCCATTGAAGCTTATGGTGGAAAAGGAAATATCCTCAGATAAAAAATAGAAAGATGCTTCCTGAGAAACTGCTTTGTGATTGGTCAATTTATCTCACAGAGTTACATCATTCTTTTCATGGAGCAGTTTGTTAGCACTGGTTTTATGGAATATGCAGACAGACATTTGGAAGCACATAGAATCCTAAGGTGAAAAAAGAAAATACTTCAGGTAAAAATTGAAGAGAAGTTTTCTGAGAAACTCGCTGTGATGTCTGCATTCATCTCATAGAGCTAAACGTTTCAGTTGAGGGAGCACTTTGACATCACTGTTTTTGTGGTGTCTGAGGGGGATATTTGGAAGCACATTGAAGCCTATGGTGGAAAAGGAAATATCCTCATGTAAAAACTAGAAAGAAGCTATCTGAGGAAACGCTTTGTGATGAGTTAATTCATCTCACAGAGTTACGTGATGCTTTTTATGGAGCAGTTTGGTATCACTGCTTTTGGGCAATGTGAGAAGGGATATTTTTAATCACTTTGAATCCTATGGTGAAAAAGGAAATATCCTCAGATAAAAGCTAGAAAGAATCTTTCTGAGAAACTGCTTTGTGATGTGTGAATTCATCTCACAGAGTTACACTGTGCTTTTCATTGAGCAGTTTTGTAACAACATTTTCGTGGAATCTGCAATAGGATATTTTAGAGTGCATTGAAGCCTACAGTGACAAAGGAAATATTTTTAGGTAGAAACCAAAAAGAGGCTTTCTGAGAAACTGCTTTGTGATGTGTAAATTCATCTCACAGAGTTACACCATTCTAATCATTGAACAGTTTGCTAACGCTGCTTCCTTGGAATCTACAATAGGATATTATAGAGCACATTGAAGCTTATAGTGACAAAGGAAATATCCTCAGATAAAAACTAGAAAGAAACTTTTTGAGAAAGTTACTTTGATTTGTAAATTTATCTCACAGTTTTATCTTTCTTTTTCATGGAGCAGTTTGCTAACACCGTTTTTGTGGAATCTGCAAAGGGATATTTGGGGGCGCATTGAGGCCTATGTTGAAAAAGGAAATAACCTCAGGTATTAACTCGAAAGTAGGTTTCTGAGAAACTTCTTTGTGATGTGTGAATTCATACCACTGAGATACACTGCTCTTTTCATTGAGCATTTTGCTAACACTCTTTTTTGGAATCTGCAATGGGATATTTCTGAGTGAACTGAAGCTTACGGTGACAAAGGAAATATCTTCATATAAAAACTAGAAAGAAGCTTTCTTAGAAACCGCTTTGTGATACGTTAATTCATCTCACAGAGCTACACGATTCTTTTCATGGATCAGTTTGGTAGCACTCTTTTTGTGGAATCTGAGAAGGATGTTTTGGATCGCATTAAATCCTATGGTGGCAAAGGGAATATCTTCATGGAGAAACTAGAGAGAAGTTTTCTGAGAAAGTTCTTTGTCATGTGTGAATTCATCTCACAGAGTAACACATTTTTTTTTTCATGGAGCAGTTTGCTAACACCGTTTTCGTGGAATCTGCAAAGGGATATTTAATAGTGCAGTGAGGCCTATTGTTAAAAAGCAAATATCCTCAGATAATAACTAGAAAGAACCTTACTGAGAAACTGCTTTGTGATGTGTGAATTCATCTCACAGAATTAAAATGCTCCAACAAATTTACAAGAAAAAAACAAACAACCCCATCAAAAAGTGGGCAAAGGATATGAACAGACATTTCTCAAAAGAGGACATTCATACAGCCAACAGACATATGAAAAAATGCTCATCATCACTGGCCATCAGAGAAATGCAAATCAAAACCACAATGAGATACCATCTCACACCAGTTAGAATGGCGATCATTAAAAAGTCAGGAAACAACAGGTGCTGGAGAGGATGTGGAGAAATAGGAACACTTTTACACTGTTGGTGGGATTGTAAACTAGTTCAACCATTATGGAAAACAGTATGGCGATTCCTCAAGGATCTAGAACTAGATGTACCATGTGACCCAGTCATCCCATTACTGGGTGTATACCCAAAGGATTATAAATTATGCTGCTATAAAGACACATGCACACGTATGTTTATTGCAGCACTATTCACAATAGCAAAGACTTGGAATCAACCCAAATGTCCATCAGTGACAGATTGGATTAAGAAAATGTGGCACATATACACCATGGAATACTATGCAGCCATAAAAAAGGATGAGTTTGCGTCCTTTGTAGGGACATGGATGCAGCTGGAAACCATCATTCTTAGCAAACTATCACAAGAACAGAAAACCAAACACCGCATGTTCTCACTCATAGGTGGGAACTGAACAACGAGATCACTTGGACTCAGGAAGGGGAACATCACACACCGGGGCCTATCATGGGGAGGGGGGAGGGGGGAGGGATTGCATTGGGAGTTATACCTGATGTAAATGACGAGTTGATGGGTGCAGCAGACCAACATGGCACAAGTATACATATGTAACAAACCTGCA
>NW_022162426.1:0-5870 GCF_008728515.1 Papio anubis | reverse complement strand
TGGCCACCTTCAAGCTATGAATGTGAAGATGCTGAAAGCAGAGTTGGGAAGAGATGCACACTCACTACAGAGACGGGCTCTGGCTAGCTGGTTCCAGCACACAACTATTCCGCTAGAGTTATCCCACTGCCTTACATATTTGGCTGTATGTCTGCCTCCTGGCTAGATGGTGCATTCCTTAAGGTTAGTTCCATGTCATTTCTCTCTGCCCTCCACCATCTCTAGAATGGGGCCAATGCAAAGGTCTTTCATATCTTTTTATTGAATCAAACCCAATCTCCATTATGACATCACGAACTCACACCCACACACACAACTGAACTTTTCAAAATGAAAATTATTCAATCATGAGATGACTGTTTTAGCTTTAAAAAATTAAAATATTGATTGAGCATTATAAAATTTATCATCTACATTTTATTTCCAGGATTTGGGCACATGTTAAAGTTTAATTCTGATGGTGTCCATTGGAAACCTTGAGAATGAGAAGCACTGATTTTTTTCACCTTAAATGTATGGGTGGAGGCCAGGCATGGTGGCTCATTCCTGTAATCCTAGCACTTTGGGAGGCCAAGGCAGGCAGATTGCCTGAGCTCAGAAGTTTGAGAGCAGCCTGACCAACATGGGGAAACCCCATCTCTACTAAAAATACAAAAATTAGCTGGGCGTGGTGGTAAATGCCTGTAATTCCAGCTACTCAGGAGGCTGAGGTAGAAGAATCACTTGAATTTGGGAGGTGAAGGTTGCAGTGAGCCGAGATTGCAAGATGGTGCCACTGTACTCCAGCCTGGGCAAAGGAGGGAGAATCTGTCTCGAAAAAAAAAAAAAAAAAAAAAAGTATGCATGGAAGTAGAAGGCTCCAGATGATGGCCTCACATGGGGGAGCTCACCGAGGGGAGGGCGCTGGGACCCCAGGGAGGTGCTCCTAGCTCTGCCACTGACCTGGGCTCACTGTTGCCCCATCCCATGGCCATCTGTAAAAGAGGACCCTGCAATGAATTGCTGGCTCTCATGATCTGTTCTATCTCTGCTTATTAAACTTGAATTTAGGACTTTAAATTCTCTTTAAACTGAGAAGAAAACATGAATTCAGAAAGGTTCTTTCCGTTAAAAAAAGTGTTTATATTTTATGATAAAGGGTTAAGTACCTACTATGCCCTAAAGAGTCAAGGCTTGTCTTGGCTTCTTGTCCTCCTTCTTCCTGATGAATTGCTTGACACTTCCCTGATCCTGCAGCTCTTTTTTTAAGAAAATAACATTTGGTTCTGGTCATGGAGAAGTTTGGGCTTTGCTGATTTAAGGCCATAATGAATATAACAGCAAATTTAAATACTTTCATATCTATAAAAGCACGAGTCTTGAAATAACAAATGTTAACATAGGACACTCAATGTTAGGTCTTTATAATACAGATTTCTTTCATCATCGGAGGTTCAGTTGCTGTTTATTTCTAATTCTCTTTTGTAACTTTAAACCTTGTATTCAGTTATAATTTTCTATATTGCTAGATCATGTTAAGACTGAACTATAATTTTAGGGTTCAGATTTCAATGGATTAACTTTAGAGTACAGACAATTAGGAAACACACTTTTTCTCTAATCTTGCATTTCAATGACCATGGCATTGATACTATAGAGGTAGAGTTTATCAATACATTGGATTGTCTTATTTTAATATACAAATAAGCATCTCTGGCAATACAAGAGACCATTTTCAGGAGACTCTCCAAGAAGACTTAAATTTTTTTTTGGCAAGTGGCAGATGAGAGTTCGGGGTACCTATTCCTTTTGCAATTCAAAAACATAAATTAGGATAATTGTTTTAGAAAAAGCTTTACAGCTCATGCTTTAATTCAATTCCAGGTATTCTCCCCTTTTGCTAGTCAACACTGACACAGATCTGCTACTTTAAGATCATTTGTATTATCCCTTCATTTGGGTTTACAACTTGGGTTTTAACATTAGGTGAAGGAAGACAATAAAGGATAGTTTTGAATTTACACAAGTAATTTCAGAAAGGACCTCGGCAATGTTTTTCATTCATTTTCTACTCAGGTCTCCTTAGCGTGGCAAACTGAAGGTAAAACAACTGAATTTAATGTCTTTATCCACAAAAAATCATTTTAGGGCTTTTATAGTTCACTCACCGGTATGTCATTCTCCAAGCCTCAAATTCCGGAGGGCTCCTCTTTCTTCCCTCTCCCTCACATTGTGTATCCAGACAATTGTTAAATCCTGCCCACTGGTGCTTTAATTCATCTAGAATGTATCCTCTCTTTTTTTCTCTTGTTCTCAACTTCAGAGGGCATTGTCATTACCTGGGGAGCTTCATAAAAATGTACAAACAGGGCCTTCCCCCTCAAAATTTGAAAAGATGTTTGAGGTGGGTCCTAAGAAACCTTCATTTCTAACAAGGCAACCAGCTAATTTTGAGGGGCCTTCCACAAGGAGGCCTGAGAGGATGGAAAATAGGAGCCAGTTTAAGAGGGAGGAAGCCTATTCCAGACAGCAGGGGCAGCAGGCAAGTGGGCTGGGAGGCTGGGGAGTGGGGAGCAGAGAGCAGGAGATCAATTTGGGTCTCTCAGGCCTTAGGAAAACAGCTCTAAAACCCACCAAACCCATGAGAGTGTGGTGAGACCAGCAGGCATGTGGAATCAGACAAGTGGAATCTGAGGTATCCTGCATCTCAGTTGAAAACATCCCTTGGAAAGAGGAAATGAGGGTCAACAGCTGAGGAGAGGGATCTGTGCTGTATTTGATGGTGAACTTTCTTGGAAAGAGTCTGCTAATTGGAATGAGAAAGGAGTCAAGATGGAAATCCACTTAAAGAGTGACTGTGCAAGATGAACCCGCAGAAGAGACAGGAGGAAGAGAGGAAAGTGCTGTAACAGTCAAGAGCAAAGGGAATTTTAAGAAAAAGGAAGTGGGCCAGGCACGTTGGCTCACGCCTATAATCCTAGCACTTTGGGCGGCTGAGGCGGGCAGATCACCTGAGGTCAGGGGTTCAAGACCAGCCTAGCTGACATGGTGAAACCCAGTCTCTTCAAAAAGAATACAAAAATTAGAAGGGCATGATGGTGGGTGCCTGTAATCCCAGCTACTCAGGAGGCTGAGATGGGAGAATCACTTGAACCCCAGGAGTTGGAGGTTGCAATGAGCTGAGATCATACCACTGCACTCCAGCCTGGGTGACAGAGCAAGACTCTGTCTAAAGAAAAAATAAATAAATAAAGAGGAAGTGGTTGACTATATCACAGTCACTTGAGAATTTCCTGTGCCCTGAACAGGGCAGGTACACAATAAATATTTTCTGAACTGAACAGAAATGCTGCCCAGGCCAGGGAAGGCAAGAAGTATGTATAGAGAGGCTGTGGGTCCCTGTGTGACCTCAGCAAGGGCAGCCTTAGAGTGGTGGGGGAGTGGGCAGATTGGTTGAGGAGGGATTAAGTGGTAGGTGAGTGTAGACAGTGTAGACACTGAATAAACACCACTGAACAAGGTAAGGGGAGAGGTGGGATGGTAGCTGAATGGGGAAGCAGGGTAGGGGGCAAGTTGGAAGATGGGAGAGTGGCAAAGAAGAAGAAATGTGACCTCCTTCCATCTGTGGGACATGGGCCTTTAATATCTGAGCCACTTGTATGTAGTTTTAATGAAACAGCTCCCCAAATTCAATTAAGATACCAATTGTATTCGTATCCTACCCTACTAGTCACTCAAGTGAATATCATCATCCAATAATGAAATACCTGTAAAACAACCAAAAGCTGGAGGGCGGGGGGTTAAAGGAAGGAGATATATGATTTTTACTATTTGCTTTTTTTTTTTTTTTTTTTTTTTTTGAGATAGTCTCGCTCTGTCACCCCTGCTGGAGTGCAGTGGTGCAATCACAGCACTGCAGCCTCGACCGACCTGGGCTCAGATGATCCTCCCTCCCCAGATTCCGAAGTGGATGGGATTACATACGCACATCACCATGCCCGGCTAATTTTTGTATTTCTTTGTAGAGACTGGGTTCTGCCATGTTGCCCGGGCTGGTTTCAAACTCCTGGGCTGAAGTGATCCACCCGCCCCAGCCTTGCGAAGCACTGGGGTTACAGGTGTGAGCCACCAGGCCTGGCCTGTTTTATTGTTTAATACTTGAACATTCAAGGCTTTCAGTTGACAGCAGCAGTCCCAGCCTCTGGATAATTAAGCCAAAAAGGTAGGTAGCTCACAGAATGATTGGGAGGGATAGAAATCCAGGCTCACAGTTAGGCTTCTAGGAACTATGCCCAAAATTATGCCATGGGACAGGTATAGTGAGTAAGTCACCTGCCTCTCCTGCTGGCACAAGAACTATGGGAATTGCCACTGTTGACACACGGATGTGCTGTCTGCACCTGACACATGTACATGAGCAACTACTCTTGCCTGTGAAAGCTGGAACCTCCACCTCCACCCTTGCCCACAAAACGAATTCCATTTGAAACCTTAAGTTGATCAATTTTGAAATATCTTGATATGAGTTTCATTGGTGAAACTTAGACACAAGACTTAGTCACATGCCCTACTTCAAAAGAGCCCAAGGAACTGAAGAAATTTCCTAGATCTGGCAAAAATGTTCAAAATGGACAGGGAGTGGTAGCTCATGCCTGATCCCAACATTTCAAGAGGATGAGGTGGAAGGATTGCTTGAGTCCAAGAGTCTGAGGCTGCAGTGACCTGTGATGGCACCGCTGCACTCAAGCCTGGGCAACAGAGTGAGCCCCTGTCTCAAAAAAATTTCAAAAATCTTCAAAAGGTACTGAGTGGCCAGAAAAATGAACAAATGCCTCCTATCTTCTGTCTTTTGACATCTCATCCATAACATACACCTTTCTTCCACAATCAAATTTAACATCTTTGCCTACAACAAAATGTTGCTGCCCCATATACTGCCACTACCCCACTAACATAAATGCAAAATTCCTGTGTCATAAGTGACTGTGACCATTTCCTTCCTTCCTTCTTTCCTTCCTCTCTCTCTTTCTTTCTTTCCTTCTTTTTTTTTTTTTTAATTTTCTTTTGAGACAGAGTCTCACTCTGTCACCCAGGCTGGAGTGCAGTGGTGTGATCTTGGCTCACTGCAACCTTCATCTCCCCAGTTAAAGCGATTCTCCTGCTTAGCATCCCAAGTAGCTAGGATTACAGGTGCATGCCACCTCTCCCAGCTAATTTTTTTTTTTTTTTGTATTTTTAGTAGAGATGGGGTTTCACCATGTTGGCCAGGATGGCCCTGATCTCCTGACCTCGTGATCCACCCACCTCGGCCTCCCTAAGTGCTGGGATTACAGGCATGAGCCACCGCGCCTGGCCCAGACGTGTTCTAAGACCCGCAGTGGATGCCTGAACCTTGGATAGCATTGACCCAATTGCTGTCAGTCAAAATGCATTTCTGTTTATGATTTCTATGCACAAACTTAATGCCTTTTTCATCTTATCTTAACTAAGCACTTATCACACATTCGGCTGCACTTTTTAGAGCTTGGGGGTGCAACAAAAAAGACTGACAGAAATTTCTTTTTCCTTCTTACATTTTCACCGCTAGAGAATGTGCTCTTACCATCGATCGTAGCAACGCGAGCACACGACTTCCTTTCCTTCTTTCCTTCCTTCCTTCCTTCCTTCCTTCCCTCCCTCCCACCCTCCCTCCCTTCTTTCTTTCTCTCTCTCTCTCTCTCTCTTTCTTTCTTTCTTTCTTTCTTTCTTTCTTTCTTTCTTTCTTTCTCTTTCTTTCTTTCTTTCTTTCTTTCTTTCTTTCTTTCTTTCTTTCTTTCTTTCTTTCTTTCTTTCTTTCTTTCTTTCTCTTTCTTTCTTTTTCTTTCTCTTTCTTTCTCCTTCCTTCCTTCCTT
>NW_022162425.1:0-5873 GCF_008728515.1 Papio anubis | reverse complement strand
TTGTTAATATAAAATTATATTGTATAATTCTGAATCCTGCTTTAATCATATAACCTTATATCATAAGAATTTCACTTTAAAAATGTGTTTTTGGGCCGGGCGCAGTGGCTCTTGCCTGTAATCCCAGCACTTTGGGAGGCCGAGGTGGGTGGATCATGAGGTCAAGAGATCAAGACCATCCTAGTGAACGTGGTGAAATTCCGTCTCTACTAAAAATACAAAAATTAGCCAGGTATGGTGGCATGCACCTGTAGTCCCAGCTACTCAGAAGGCTGAGGCAGGAGAATTGCTTGAACCCAGGAGGCGGAGGTTGCAGTGAGCCGAGATCCAGCCACTGCACTGTAGCTTACCAACAGAGAGAGACTCCATCTCAAAAAAAAAAAAGTGTTTTTGAAGTACTTTTTATCGTGTTTTCATCATTATATACTGATGATATATAAAGAAATATTTGTATATTTGCTTGTCATCTTGCCACTTTTATTTTAATAGCTCTTTTCTTACAGATGAATAGCCCTTTTCTCCTTCTTTCCAACATATAAACTTTATTTTTCTATTCCTTGACATTGATTTTGCTAGTGATTCTAGGACAGGTATAAAAAATAGACACATTGGTGAGAATCCCTCTCTTGTGCCTGACTTTCATAAGATAATCTGTTATTCTCCATTTGGAAGGATATTATAGTATCCTTCTATTCCTAGATAACTACAACTGTGAGGTTTTTTTTAAAGAATGGATTGTGACCTAGAAAATGTATGTTTTAATTGATTTGATGTATTATATAAATACAGTGATGTATTAAATTATCCCTAATTTCTTACAAGAGCTCTAAGTTAATAATGGTGGGTTATTGTTTTTAAATATTCTAATTGTTAACATTTTCTGTAGTTATATGAGCATTTTGTTTTCATAGTCATAACTAGTGTTGTTCTCTAGTGATATTTTTTCTTCCTAAAATTTTTAGATTTTAGCATCAGATATATGTTGACTTCATAAAAAGTATTGGGATTTTTATATCTTTCTTAAGCTACAGGAAATTTTACATAGCATGAGAACATTCTAGTCATTAAAGTTTATTTATTTATTTATTTATTTATTATTTATTTATTTATTTATTTTGAGACGGAGTCTCGCTCTGTCGCCCAGGCTGGAGTGCAGTGGCGCGATCTCGGCTCACTGCAAGCTCCGCCTCCCGGGTTCCCGCCATTCTCCTGCCTCAGCCTCCGGAGTAGCTGGGACTGCAGGCGCCGCCACCTCGCCCGGCTAGTTTTTTGTATTTTTAGTAGAGACGGGGTTTCAACATGTTAGCCAGGATGGTCTCGATCTCCTGACCTTGTGATCCGCCCGCCTCGGCCTCCCACAGTGCTGGGATTACAGGCGTGAACCACCACACCCAGCCCTTGAATTCAGTTTCTACACGTGAAACATTGCCTGTTAGAACTGAATGTTTAAAGAAAAAGAATTTCTAAGGGGCGAGATAGGCTAATGAACGGTGTTTACTTAGAGCCTGCTTGGTTTCAATGATCAGAAATAGCTGTTAGGTTGGTACAATAATGTATATTCAGATCTCCTGACTGGGCGCAGTGGCTCACACCTGTAATCCCGGCACTTTGGGAGGCCAAGGCAGGTGGATCACCAGAGGTCAGAAGTTCAAGACCAACCTGGCCAAATTGGCAAAACTCCATCTCTACTAAAAGTACAAAAATTAGCCAGGCGTGGTGGCGGGCGCCTGTAATCCCAGCTACTCAGAAGGCTGAGGCAGGGGAATCGCTTGAACCCAGGAGGCCGAGGTTTCACTGAGCTGAGATCGCGCCACTGTATTCCAGCCTGGGTGAGAGGAGCGAGACTCTGTCTCAAAACAAACAAACAAAAACCTCTTTATTTCAGACATTGTTTAAGTTTTGGGCTGCAATATTGAAGATTTTAGCAATATCAGTCATTTTTCTGCTATGCATAGTATTAGTTTCAAAAGGCCTGAGAAAACTTTCACCCTCGCGTTTCGTAAGTTATCTGAAAGTTTCAGAGTTTATCAGAATTTGGAAAAAGATCATATAAGCCCAGCGCAGTAACAGGTAGACTCTGTCTTCTCTTTCACAGACACGAGTCCTCTGCCAGGCTCAGTAGTGATTCCTACTGCATTTGAATGCCTTTGCTCTTGTGGCTCTGGTATCTGAGGGGTTCAGGCCCCGGCAGTGTTGGGGGAACAGTGCAGGCTTTTGAGAGCTCCCAGGCCCTGTAGTGGGGCTGTCTCTGGGCTCTGGTGCCGGACTGTCCAGACCTCCATGTCCCTGGGCACTGGTGGACCCTTTGGCGTGATGGTGAACATAGTCTCTAAGGCGTTGTACCGAACCCCAGCATAGCAGGACACGTAAAGTGGTGGCTGTGGGGTCTTCCCCGAGCTTCCCGCTGCCATCACCTCCTGGGAAGACGGTTAGCAAAGAAGCCGAAGGTGTCCAGTTGCCCCATGGTTTGTAAAACGCTGGCATGGGCTGGAATGGCTCAGGACTGACTTCCACTGCATCTCCTTGTAAGCCCCTCCCTTTCCGGGAAGGGAAACCACCCCGCAGCCCACAGGCCACAGCCAGCCTCGAAGCCACGTCGCCCTGGCTCTGGTTCCCACTACGCCTGGCTGGGGCATCCCCCCCAGCAACCTGCCCTGCTGTTTTGGGAACTGGACAGGCCTCAGCCGGCCTTCTGGCTCCCGGCATGCATGTCAGGCCCTGGGGAGTCTCCAGTCCCTCCTGTGGGTACTGTGCTGGGCTGACTCTGAAGGGTCTTGAAGAACGTGGCCATGTGCCTCCCTGGCATTCACAGTGGTGGCTCTGGAGCTTGTGTTTGGCTGAGCAGACCAGCAGGTGACTCGCACAAGCCGGACAGTCCCCAGGAAGCCCTCAGCTGTGGTGGGAGATGGGTTGTGGCAGGAGATGGGAAATGGGCTATACCAGGAGATGGGCTGTGGTGGGAGATGGGCGATGGCTGGGCCTGTCCTCTGTGGTGCTGTGGATGCGTCCTGCTCCTACCCAGTTTCATTGTGATGTTGGAATCTGTCCTTGGTCCCTGCCACCATGGGGTGGGAGAAGCCCCCAGTACCCTGCCTTCTTCCTACCCTTCCTGTGGGTCTACAGGGCTCGGGGTGTTGATGGAGACTGTGGGGGTCAGGGGAGCCAGCAGTTTCTTTGTGTGATGGCGGGAAGAATCCGTGTGCTGCCCTGCCATGCCCCATGATACTCTGTGGTGGGGAGCTGTCCGGCCACACTCAGGCGCTGAATGGCCACCCGACCGTGGACATGGCTGAGGCCACTTGCCCGGGGCTGTCCAGTCACAACCAACAGGACTGGACTCTGTGCCGTGATGAGCAGACCCCACAGCCTGCATCCCAGACTGCACCCGTGCTGGGACCGCGACTCCCAGGAGACCCGGCGAGCTCAGCCCTCTTGTCGCGAGGCCTGTACGGGGTAGGGGCAGGTGTCACGGGGAGCCTTGGCCCGGACTGGCCTTCTGCTCTCATCACCAAGATGTGGAGCCTTCTGGGGTCAGAGCCCAGTCGAGGGCTTTACGCAGCCCGTGGTGTCCTTGGAGCCGCAGCTCCCTGGAGAAGGCACTGCGTCCGCCAGCCTCCGTGGGCGAGGGGCTCAGCGTTAAGAAGATCTTGCCTCCTGATTGCACGAGCACCCTGGTCTTAGCTCATTTGCTCCTTCTTGAGCCGCTTCGGTAGCATTTGGCAGCCCACGGCTTTCTACCTGCGTTGTTTAGTTTGTTTCTGCTGTTAAGGAGTTCACAGCTGATACTTGGAGGGCGGGGTTTGCAACAGCAGTTTCTGATGGGAAGGACTGGCGTGAGGGTGCGAGGAGGCTGCAGAAGCCGAGGGCCTGCGCGTTCTCCCAGGGCGTGTGTGGAAGGGCCAGGGCATCTTCTCCCTGGTCCTTCTCAGTGTTACTCTGTCGATGTCTGTTGTTAGCCATGAGGAGGAGAAGGCACTGTGTTCCTGGAAAGGGTAAAACAACGCGGCTTTGTGGCTTTGCGCTCAGATATATATATACACACACATATATATGTGTATATATACACATACATATATATACATATGCACACATACATATATACATATATACACATGTATATACACATACATATATATACACACACACATATACACACATATATACATATATACACATGTATATACACATACATATATACACACACATACATATATACATATATACCCATGTATATACACATACATATATATACACACACACTCATACATATATACATATATACACATGTATATACAGATACATATATATACACACACATACATATATACATATATACACATGTATATACACATATATATATACATACACACACATACATATATACATATATACACATGTATATACACATACATATATATACACACACATATATACATATATACACATGTATATACACATATGTATATATACGCACACACATACACACATACATATATACACATACACACACATACACACACATATATACACATACATATATACACACATATACATATATACATGTATACGTACACACATATATACATATGTACATATATACATATATACACACATATATACACACAGATATATACATACATACACATATATACATACACACACATACACACACATATATACACACACACATATATACGTATATATACATATATACACATACATATATATAATTTTTTTATTTCTGAGCCAGGGTCTCGCTCTGTCGTCTAGGCTGGAGTGCAGGGCACCATCACAGCTCACTGCAGCCTCGACCTCCTGGGCTCGGGTGACCCTCCGACCTCAGCCTGCCAAGTAGCTGGGACCACAGACGTGTGGCACCGCACCTGGCTAATTGTTTATGTTTTGTAGAGACAAGGTCTTGCCATGTTGTCCAGGGCTGGTCTGGAACTCCTGGCCTGAAGCAATCCTCCCGACCTGTCCTCTCAAAGTGCTGGGATTGCAGGTGTAAGCCAGAGTTTTAAAGTCAGATTATTGAGATCTGAAACGTTGCCCCATCTCACCGAAGACCATGTGCCCAGAAGCTACCCTAGGAGGGTCAGCACCTGCCTGGTTGGTTCAGATGCCCCCGTGGAGACAGTGTGGGGACGGCAGGGAGCTGGAAGCCTTCACAGGTTCCCAATTTTGAGATTTCCTAAGCTGCCTATGGCCCCGCTGGGAGGAAGTGTCTGGTCCTGATGTGCATCGGTGACCACAGACAAAACAGGATTTGCTCCTGCACCTGGCTTCTGAGCAGCAAAGAAGGTGGGCCTGGGGGTGGGTGCTCCGGCAGCCGGGCAGCCGCAGGAACTTCCTGCCTTGGGATTAAACTTGAGTCAAGAGTTGGAAGACAACAGTTATTCACATTCAAAACTAGACTCTTAGGTGCAAATTAATGTTTCTTGGATTCTTGAGCAAAACGTTTTCTATATTATGATGGGATTTTCTTTTTTATAAGTGCTTCTAGAATATCTCTGGAACTTGGGTTAGACACACAGGGATTAGTCGGCTTTTGGTAGAGACAGTAGAGGTAAAGGCCACACCAGACGCCGTGTGCACTCCCCAAGGTTTCCCGTGTGAGACCATGTGACCTGCACGCCGCGTCCCGTCGGCACCAGGCTGTGCGACAGATGCATTTCCAGGTGAGGTCGCTGCAGAGAGGAAGAGGGGGACGCATTTCCAGGTGTTTCCAGGCGACGTCGCTGCAGAGGGGAAGAGGGGGACGCGTTTCCAGCTGTTTCCAGGCGAGGTCGCTGCAGAGGGGGAGAGGGGGACGCATTTCCGGGCGACGTCGCTGCAGAGGGGGAGAGGGGGACGCGTTTCCGGGCGACGTCGCT
>NW_022162424.1:0-5874 GCF_008728515.1 Papio anubis | reverse complement strand
TGGCCACCTTCAAGCTATGAATGTGAAGATGCTGAAAGCAGAGTTGGGAAGAGATGCACACTCACTACAGAGACGGGCTCTGGCTAGCTGGTTCCAGCACACAACTATTCCGCTAGAGTTATCCCACTGCCTTACATATTTGGCTGTATGTCTGCCTCCTGGCTAGATGGTGCATTCCTTAAGCTTAGTTCCGTGTCATTTCTCTCTGCCCTCCACCATCTCTAGAATGGGGCCAATGCAAAGGTCTTCCATATCTTTTTATTGAATCAAACCCAATCTCCATTATGACATCACGAACTCACACCCACACACACAACTGAACTTTTCAAAATGAAAATTATTCAATCATGAGATGACTGTTTTAGCTTTAAAAAATTAAAATATTGATTGAGCATTATAAAATTTATCATCTACATTTTATTTCCAGGATTTGGGCACATGTTAAAGTTTAATTCTGATGGTGTCCATTGGAAACCTTGAGAATGAGAAGCACTGATTTTTTTCACCTTAAATGTATGGGTGGAGGCCAGGCATGGTGGCTCATTCCTGTAATCCTAGCACTTTGGGAGGCCAAGGCAGGCAGATTGCCTGAGCTCAGAAGTTTGAGAGCAGCCTGACCAACATGGGGAAACCCCATCTCTACTAAAAATACAAAAATTAGCTGGGCGTGGTGGTAAATGCCTGTAATTCCAGCTACTCAGGAGGCTGAGGTAGAAGAATCACTTGAATTTGGGAGGTGAAGGTTGCAGTGAGCCGAGATTGCAAGATGGTGCCACTGTACTCCAGCCTGGGCAAAGGAGGGAGAATCTGTCTCGAAAAAAAAAAAAAAAAAAAAAAGTATGCATGGAAGTAGAAGGCTCCAGATGATGGCCTCACATGGGGGAGCTCACCGAGGGGAGGGCGCTGGGACCCCAGGGAGGTGCTCCTAGCTCTGCCACTGACCTGGGCTCACTGTTGCCCCATCCCATGGCCATCTGTAAAAGAGGACCCTGCAATGAATTGCTGGCTCTCATGATCTGTTCTATCTCTGCTTATTAAACTTGAATTTAGGACTTTAAATTCTCTTTAAACTGAGAAGAAAACATGAATTCAGAAAGGTTCTTTCCGTTAAAAAAAGTGTTTATATTTTATGATAAAGGGTTAAGTACCTACTATGCCCTAAAGAGTCAAGGCTTGTCTTGGCTTCTTGTCCTCCTTCTTCCTGATGAATTGCTTGACACTTCCCTGATCCTGCAGCTCTTTTTTTAAGAAAATAACATTTGGTTCTGGTCATGGAGAAGTTTGGGCTTTGCTGATTTAAGGCCATAATGAATATAACAGCAAATTTAAATACTTTCATATCTATAAAAGCACGAGTCTTGAAATAACAAATGTTAACATAGGACACTCAATGTTAGGTCTTTATAATACAGATTTCTTTCATCATCGGAGGTTCAGTTGCTGTTTATTTCTAATTCTCTTTTGTAACTTTAAACCTTGTATTCAGTTATAATTTTCTATATTGCTAGATCATGTTAAGACTGAACTATAATTTTAGGGTTCAGATTTCAATGGATTAACTTTAGAGTACAGACAATTAGGAAACACACTTTTTCTCTAATCTTGCATTTCAATGACCATGGCATTGATACTATAGAGGTAGAGTTTATCAATACATTGGATTGTCTTATTTTAATATACAAATAAGCATCTCTGGCAATACAAGAGACCATTTTCAGGAGACTCTCCAAGAAGACTTAAATTTTTTTTTGGCAAGTGGCAGATGAGAGTTCGGGGTACCTATTCCTTTTGCAATTCAAAAACATAAATTAGGATAATTGTTTTAGAAAAAGCTTTACAGCTCATGCTTTAATTCAATTCCAGGTATTCTCCCCTTTTGCTAGTCAACACTGACACAGATCTGCTACTTTAAGATCATTTGTATTATCCCTTCATTTGGGTTTACAACTTGGGTTTTAACATTAGGTGAAGGAAGACAATAAAGGATAGTTTTGAATTTACACAAGTAATTTCAGAAAGGACCTCGGCAATGTTTTTCATTCATTTTCTACTCAGGTCTCCTTAGCGTGGCAAACTGAAGGTAAAACAACTGAATTTAATGTCTTTATCCACAAAAAATCATTTTAGGGCTTTTATAGTTCACTCACCGGTATGTCATTCTCCAAGCCTCAAATTCCGGAGGGCTCCTCTTTCTTCCCTCTCCCTCACATTGTGTATCCAGACAATTGTTAAATCCTGCCCACTGGTGCTTTAATTCATCTAGAATGTATCCTCTCTTTTTTTCTCTTGTTCTCAACTTCAGAGGGCATTGTCATTACCTGGGGAGCTTCATAAAAATGTACAAACAGGGCCTTCCCCCTCAAAATTTGAAAAGATGTTTGAGGTGGGTCCTAAGAAACCTTCATTTCTAACAAGGCAACCAGCTAATTTTGAGGGGCCTTCCACAAGGAGGCCTGAGAGGATGGAAAATAGGAGCCAGTTTAAGAGGGAGGAAGCCTATTCCAGACAGCAGGGGCAGCAGGCAAGTGGGCTGGGAGGCTGGGGAGTGGGGAGCAGAGAGCAGGAGATCAATTTGGGTCTCTCAGGCCTTAGGAAAACAGCTCTAAAACCCACCAAACCCATGAGAGTGTGGTGAGACCAGCAGGCATGTGGAATCAGACAAGTGGAATCTGAGGTATCCTGCATCTCAGTTGAAAACATCCCTTGGAAAGAGGAAATGAGGGTCAACAGCTGAGGAGAGGGATCTGTGCTGTATTTGATGGTGAACTTTCTTGGAAAGAGTCTGCTAATTGGAATGAGAAAGGAGTCAAGATGGAAATCCACTTAAAGAGTGACTGTGCAAGATGAACCCGCAGAAGAGACAGGAGGAAGAGAGGAAAGTGCTGTAACAGTCAAGAGCAAAGGGAATTTTAAGAAAAAGGAAGTGGGCCAGGCACGTTGGCTCACGCCTATAATCCTAGCACTTTGGGCGGCTGAGGCGGGCAGATCACCTGAGGTCAGGGGTTCAAGACCAGCCTAGCTGACATGGTGAAACCCAGTCTCTTCAAAAAGAATACAAAAATTAGAAGGGCATGATGGTGGGTGCCTGTAATCCCAGCTACTCAGGAGGCTGAGATGGGAGAATCACTTGAACCCCAGGAGTTGGAGGTTGCAATGAGCTGAGATCATACCACTGCACTCCAGCCTGGGTGACAGAGCAAGACTCTGTCTAAAGAAAAAATAAATAAATAAAGAGGAAGTGGTTGACTATATCACAGTCACTTGAGAATTTCCTGTGCCCTGAACAGGGCAGGTACACAATAAATATTTTCTGAACTGAACAGAAATGCTGCCCAGGCCAGGGAAGGCAAGAAGTATGTATAGAGAGGCTGTGGGTCCCTGTGTGACCTCAGCAAGGGCAGCCTTAGAGTGGTGGGGGAGTGGGCAGATTGGTTGAGGAGGGATTAAGTGGTAGGTGAGTGTAGACAGTGTAGACACTGAATAAACACCACTGAACAAGGTAAGGGGAGAGGTGGGATGGTAGCTGAATGGGGAAGCAGGGTAGGGGGCAAGTTGGAAGATGGGAGAGTGGCAAAGAAGAAGAAATGTGACCTCCTTCCATCTGTGGGACATGGGCCTTTAATATCTGAGCCACTTGTATGTAGTTTTAATGAAACAACTCCCCCAATTCAATTAAGATACCAATTGTATTTGTATCCTACCCTACTAGTCACTCAAGTGAATATCATCATCCAATAATGAAATACCTGTAAAACAACCAAAAGCTGGAGGGCAGGGGGTTAAAGGAAGGAGATATATGATTTTTACTATTTGCTTTTTTTTTTTTTTTTTTTTTTTTTGAGATAGTCTCGCTCTGTCACCCCTGCTGGAGTGCAGTGGTGCAATCACAGCACTGCAGCCTCGACCGACCTGGGCTCAGATGATCCTCCCTCCCCAGATTCCGAAGTGGATGGGATTACATACGCACATCACCATGCCCGGCTAATTTTTGTATTTCTTTGTAGAGACTGGGTTCTGCCATGTTGCCCGGGCTGGTTTCAAACTCCTGGGCTGAAGCGATCCACCCGCCCCAGCCTTGCGAAGCACTGGGGTTACAGGTGTGAGCCACCAGGCCTGGCCTGTTTTATTGTTTAATACTTGAACATTCAAGGCTTTCAGTTGACAGCAGCAGTCCCAGCCTCTGGATAATTAAGCCAAAAAGGTAGGTAGCTCACAGAATGATTGGGAGGGATAGAAATCCAGGCTCACAGTTAGGCTTCTAGGAACTATGCCCAAAATTATGCCATGGGACAGGTATAGTGAGTAAGTCACCTGCCTCTCCTGCTGGCACAAGAACTATGGGAATTGCCACTGTTGACACACAGATGTGCTGTCTGCACCTGACACATGTACATGAGCAACTACTCTTGCCTGTGAAAGCTGGAACCTCCACCTCCACCCTTGCCCACAAAACGAATTCCATTTGAAACCTTAAGTTGATCAATTTTGAAATATCTTGATATGAGTTTCATTGGTGAAACTTAGACACAAGACTTAGTCACATGCCCTACTTCAAAAGAGCCCAAGGAACTGAAGAAATTTCCTAGATCTGGCAAAAATGTTCAAAATGGACAGGGAGTGGTAGCTCATGCCTGATCCCAACATTTCAAGAGGATGAGGTGGAAGGATTGCTTGAGTCCAAGAGTCTGAGGCTGCAGTGACCTGTGATGGCACCGCTGCACTCAAGCCTGGGCAACAGAGTGAGCCCCTGTCTCAAAAAAAATTCAAAAATCTTCAAAAGGTACTGAGTGGCCAGAAAAATGAACAAATGCCTCCTATCTTCTGTCTTTTGACATCTCATCCATAACATACACCTTTCTTCCACAATCAAATTTAACATCTTTGTCTACAACAAAATGTTGCTGCCCCATATACTGCCACTACCCCACTAACATAAATGCAAAGTTCCTGTGTCATAAGTGACTGTGACCATTTCCTTCCTTCCTTCTTTCCTTCCTCTCTCTCTTTCTTTCTTTCCTTCTTTTTTTTTTTTTTTTTAATTTTCTTTTGAGACAGAGTCTCACTCTGTCACCCAGGCTGGAGTGCAGTGGTGTGATCTTGGCTCACTGCAACCTTCATCTCCCCAGTTAAAGCGATTCTCCTGCTTAGCATCCCAAGTAGCTAGGATTACAGGTGCATGCCACCTCTCCCAGCTAATTTTTTTTTTTTTTTTGTATTTTTAGTAGAGATGGGGTTTCACCATGTTGGCCAGGATGGCCCTGATCTCCTGACCTCGTGATCCACCCACCTCGGCCTCCCTAAGTGCTGGGATTACAGGCATGAGCCACCGCGCCTGGCCCAGACGTGTTCTAAGACCCGCAGTGGATGCCTGAACCTTGGATAGCATTGACCCAATTGCTGTCAGTCAAAATGCATTTCTGTTTATGATTTCTATGCACAAACTTAATGCCTTTTTCATCTTATCTTAACTAAGCACTTATCACACATTCGGCTGCACTTTTTAGAGCTTGGGGGTGCAACAAAAAAGACTGACAGAAATTTCTTTTTCCTTCTTACATTTTCACCGCTAGAGAATGTGCTCTTACCATCGATCGTAGCAACGCGAGCACACGACTTCCTTTCCTTCTTTCCTTCCTTCCTTCCTTCCTTCCTTCCCTCCCTCCCACCCTCCCTCCCTTCTTTCTTTCTCTCTCTCTCTCTCTCTCTTTCTTTCTTTCTTTCTTTCTTTCTTTCTTTCTTTCTTTCTTTCTCTTTCTTTCTTTCTTTCTTTCTTTCTTTCTTTCTTTCTTTCTTTCTTTCTTTCTTTCTTTCTTTCTTTCTTTCTTTCTCTTTCTTTCTTTTTCTTTCTCTTTCTTTCTCCTTCCTTCCTTCCTT
>NW_022162423.1:0-5875 GCF_008728515.1 Papio anubis | reverse complement strand
TCAGTGTTTCTCTTTCCTCGAAGATGTTTTTTTCCTGTCTCTTAGAATCTCTTCTATAGGCTTATTTTTCTAGTTCTCTTTCCTTTGTAATTTGTGGTTAATACCTGGCCAATTGTTAGTGACAAATTCCTTTCCCAAGAGGATCCTTGACACCTAAACCAGCATATTCTCTCATTCTTTTAATCTGTTCTTTTCTTTTTCTTTGAGACGGAGTCTCGCTCTGTCGCCCAGGCTGGAGTGCAGTGGCACGATCTGGGCTCATTGCAAACTCCGCCTCCCAGGTTCACGCCACCATCCTCCTGCCTCAGCCTCCCGAGTAGCGGGGATTACAAGCGCCCGCCACCACGCCCGGCTGATTTTTTGTATTTTCAGTAGAGATGGGGTTTCACCGTGTTAGCCAGGATGGTCTCTATCTCTTGACCTTGTGATCCGCCCGCCTTGGCCTTCCAAAGTGCTGCGATTACGGGTGTGAGCCACCACACCTGGCCACACATGTTTATGGTAAAATTTTGTGATGGGAAAACTGTCATCCCAGAAAATTTTGAGACCTGATGCTTAGGCCTCAGCAGCTCGGAAAATACGTACTTCTGTCCCAGAACACCCAAACGTCAACCTGTCATTCTCCACCAGGAACAAAATGTAACTGGGGACGTTGTCGTACGCTTGCCCTCGTCACCCTGGGCGTGTTGGCTGGTATCCGATTCTTATGGATTCCCGTTCTTGCCTGCACGTGCCTGATAGCAGATCAACGACAATAGCCATTGGAAGCTTAGGAAAAGCGTTTGTAATGTGAAAAAATAGAGGACCCTTTAGCCATCACCTGACTTTCTGTTGAATTGGGAAATATCCTCCTACCATCCACGTGGGACGGCCTTCCCGATGTGACCCTCCAAGACCATCCCTGGGGGATAAAACCCCACAAATGCATCAGCCCGTGTGCTGGGGACGGGGCATCGTCACGCCAGGTGTGACTGGGAAGGAGGATGGTGAGGCAGTGTAGGGAAAAGAAAGATCAGACTGTCACTGTGTCTATATAGAAAGGAGTAGACATAAGAGACTCCACTTTCTTCTGCATTTGAGATGCTGTTAATCTGTGACCCTATCCCCAACCTTGTCCTTGCAAGAGACATGTGCTGTGGTGACTCAAGGTTTAAAGGATTTTGGGCTGTGTAGGGTGTGCTTTGTTAAACAAGTGCCTCAAGGCAGTATTCTTGTGAAAAGTCATCACCATTTTCTTAATCTCAAGTGTACATGTCCCTGGGTACTTGAGATTCAGAAAAACATGTACACTGCCAAAGGTCGCAGGGACCTCTGCCTAGGAAAGCTAGGTATTGTCCTGTTGGAACCGAACTCTCGATTCCCTCCTGGGCAGGGGTCGCCGCGAAGGATCACCGACACGAGGTTCACAGCAGAGAGTTATTTATTACTAGCGCGCTAGGGTCCCAAGCTCTAAGTTGGCCCTGGGACCCCGACTGCTTGTTACAGGCTGTTTATATAGGCAAACACAAGTTCAAACACAGCTTATGGCGCGAAATTCAAACAAAGCTTAAGGCGCAAAATGATTGGGTCTAGCTATAGCCTGAGCAAGGGGTCTTGGTTTAATTGGTTAGAGCAGGACCTTATGAGGTTCTTTCCTGGAGTTGTTGATTCCGGGAACTTCGAGGCAGGGTGGGACCCCTGGAATTGGCAGGGTGGGACCTCATGAGGTTGTTTCCCGGAATTGGCAGGGTGGGACCCTATCAGGGTGGGACCCTATCGAGGCAGGGTGGGACCCTATCGAGGGCCACCTGGTGCTAACTTTTTAAGTTTTATGAGGCCTAGTTTCATTCCCTCCTCTTTTTGTGTCAGAGGCTCAATCTTGAGCCTCTTCTTTAGTCCTGAGGGTCTGGTATTGTTGGGTCAGAACCATAGCATGTACTATGTTTAATCTATTTTTAATAAGGGCGAGTAAACGGTTAAGTATGCACGGCCCGAAAGTCAAGATGAGCGTGAGCAGGATGAGGGGTCTTAAGATGGTGGAGATTAGGGTGCTAAACCAAGGGGATTGGTTGTACTAATTTTTAAACCAACTTTGCTGAGATTCTCTCTCTTCTTTTTCTCTTGTCTAATTTTTTTTTTAGTTTTGCCATAGAATCTTTAACTACTCCTGAATGATCTGCATAAAAACAACATTGCTCTTTCAGGGCTGCACAGAGCCCGCCCTCTTTCAGAAAGACAATTTCTAGTCCTCGTCGGTTTTGTAACACAACTTCAGACAGGGAAGTTAAAGACTCTTTAAGTTTTGTGATGGAGTGTTCTATGGCTCTAAGGTCTTCATTTATGGCTACTCTAAGTTGTTGTAGATGATGGTTACCATGCACTAGGGCTGCTGTCCCGGTCCTAACTCCAGCTGTTACCCTAATTCCTAACATGACGGCGAGGGTAAGGGAGATAGGTTCTCTCTTTGGTCTAGTATGAGTTTTTTTTTTATTTCCGGGTCAGGGGCCCGTCGGGTGATGTCTTGGGTTGAGGATGCGTATTCAGAGGAGGCGGAGATCAAGGGTGGGGAAGTACTTTGAGGAGCTTTTAGTTGGGGCTTCTCCGATATGGGAACCGGGGGCTTCCCAGCTTCTAATAAAACCTGGTTTGGCCCTACTGCAACAGGGGCACTGTCCGGATTGACCAATAGTCTGATTTGGAGGGGAATTTTAGGCGGGTTGTGCTGGTAAAAATAGAGGCCCCATATTAATCCTGTTGTTATCTATCTGTTATCAGATTTTGCTGCATCTTTAAACTTGATGCGGACCAGGTTGCAATTTTTCGAATATCGGGTTGTGGTACAGGGCTGGACAAAGGACATGGTTATATACCAAGGTTTTGTGGCCCATTTTCACTCTCCATTATTAGTAGTTACACAGGACCAGCTTTTGCAATACAAGTGAGTCAGATCTTTACAAGTTTTTTTTTTACTTGTCCTGTCCTGAATCCGGGACAGGCATAAAACCCGTTCCGGCTGATGGACACCTTTCTAGCATGTCTTTTTTATTTTTGTCCGTCCTGAGGAGTCCTTAATAGGACTTCTGTGGGACCAGTAAACCGGGGGCCTGTGTCTTTTATCTTTCCTGCTATTTTTTTTTAGGTTGAAATAGAGGTCTGGAAACCAAGTCCCTATAGGAGCATTCTTGGAGGTCTCATTTAAGACCTCTTGATTATTAAAATTAATTATCTGTCAGGTCAGGCTAAATGGCCGGTGGGGATTAGTGTCAAAAACTACACTAGAGACGGCGCAGGGAAGAAGGGCAAACAATAAGCAAGGAGTTAGATACGAGAGAGTCTTATCTTGGGCGGGCCCGCGGAGCGTCGGAGTTTCCATGTCTCAGGTGGTGTTGGTCCGGACGTTTCTGGAGCAGCCTTGGCGTGGGATGCGTGGATCCAAGTGGAGATTCCATCAACCTTTATGGCTGGAAGGGGTGGCTGGTCTGTGGATGTCCTGGTCGGTACAGTTCTGCCAAGGGGGCCCAGATTTGGGCCTGTACTGCTTGGAGTCCTTTTAGCGGGGCCTGTAGATCAGTCTTAGGATCGGAGGGGGAGAAGGAGTCAAGTAAGGTTGACAAAGGGGGAGGTCCTCCGTAGAGGATTTCATATGGAGTGAGCCTAAAGCAGTTAGGCGTATTTCGGGCTCTTAATAGAGCTAGGGACAGGAGGCGTCTCTAATCTTTTAAGCCAGTCTCTAAGGTCAATTTAGTAAGGGTCTCTTTAATGGTTCTATTTATTCTTTTTACCTGTCCTGAGCTCTGGGGTCTATAGGCACAGTGTAATTTTTAATTAATCCCCAATATCCTGGCTAGCCCCTGACTTACCTGAGAAACGAAGGCCGGCCTGTTGTCTGACCTAATTACCTTGGGAAGTCCGAATCTAGGAAAGATTTTTTTCCAGAATTTTCTTGGCTACTATGTGTGCCATTTCTTGCCGGGTGGGGTAGGCTTCTACCCATCCTGAAAAGGTATCTACAAACACCAGTAAGTACTTATATCCAGCATAGTGAGGTTTTACTTCAGTGAAGTCTATTTTCCAATAGGCCCCTGGGCGGTTACCACGAGTTCGTTTCCTTGCTGGCACTCGAGTAGCCCTAGCGTTTACCTGCTGACAGACCTTGCAGGCAGATGTTACTTGTTCTACAAGTGTACTTGCCCTTGGGATTAGAAAGTCAGTTTTTTTAATCAACAATTTTAGCTTCCGGTTACTCAAGTGCGTCCAGGCATGCATCTGCTGGATCATTGCCAAGGCCTCTTTTGGGGGAGGACTATCTTTGTTTTCTATAGCCCCTATGGCTCTTGCTTCTTCCTGATCTTCTGAGGTATAGGTATGTTCAATGGTTATGTGGCTGGTTTTGTCAGGTTCTGCAGCTAGGGTCAATACTTCCGCCATGGCTGCCTGTTTGGCCACTTGGTCAGCCTGTCTGTTTCATAAAGGGGGGCGGCCAGTTCAGCAAAACCAGGTATCCACAAACGACAGAACCTAGCAGTCCCCAGAAATTCACGCACCTCTCTGGGATTTTGTGGAGGTGGAATGTGAGCCACAGTTTCTATGCGCCCAGAGGTGAGCCACCTTTTCCCTTCACTCAGGATATACCCCAGGTATGTTACCTTGGCCTGACATAGTTGTGCCTTTTTGGCGGATGCCCGGTATCCTTTTTCACCCAGTACCTGAAGTAGATGCCTGGTACCTTGCATACAGGTTTCCTTTGTAGGGGCAGCCAAGAGGAGGTCATCTACATACTGGAGTAGAATCACTTCTGGATTTTTGGGTCCGGAAGTCGGTCAGGTCTCGATGAAGAGTCTCATCGAAGAGAGTTGGAGAGTTCTTGAATCCTTGGGGAAGCCGGGTCCAGGTCAATTGGCCCGAAATTCCTTTCTCAGGATCTTTCCACTCAAAGGCAGAGAGTTCTTGGCTTTGGGGGGGCCAGAGGTAAACAGAAGAAAGCATCTTTTAAATCTAATACTGTATACCAGTTGTAGTCTGGTTTTAAGGTGCTGAGTAAGTTGTAGGGGTTGGGGACCGTGGGATGGATGTCCATGGTTCTTTGCAGTAGGCACACTGGTCTTTTTCCACTTTTGGCCGCCTTCGCTTCTCTCCCTCTTTCCCTGGTCTTTTCTCTTTTACTACTGCTGCCAGGATTTTTGTTAAATGCTTATCCCTCTTTCGATCCTTACGATCGTCTCGCTCCTCTTGTTCCTTCGCTAACCTGGCTTCCCTTTCCTCAGGGGTTCTTACCTTGGCCAAATTTGGGGGGCCAGAGGTAAACAGAAGAAAGCATCTTTTAAATCTAATACTGTATACCAGTTGTAGTCTGGTTTTAAGGTGCTGAGTAAGTTGTAGGGGTTGGGGACCGTGGGATGGATGTCCATGGTTCTTTGCAGTAGGCACACTGGTCTTTTTCCACTTTTGGCCGCCTTCGCTTCTCTCCCTCTCTCCCTGGTCTTTTCTCTTTTACTACTGCCGCCAGGATTTTTGTTAAATGCTTATCCCTCTTTCGATCCTTACGATCCTCTCGCTCCTCTTGTTCCTTCGCTAACCTGGCTTCCCTTTCCTCAGGGGTTTCTCTCTTATTATATACTTTTTTTGCCTCTTTAACCAATTCCTGTAATCCGTAGGTCTGGATCCTATCTAATCTTTGGAGTTTTCCCTTGATATCTGATGCAGCTTGGTCTATGAACGCCATGGCCACGGTAGCCTTATGCTCTAAGGTCTCTGGATTGAATGGGGTATACATTTGGAACCTTTCCAGAAGCCTCTCCATAAAGGCTGCCGGGCTTTCATCCCTTTCCTGGGTTATGGTTCTTACCTTGGCCAAATTTGTGGGGCGTTTTCCTGCCCCTTTGAGACCCGCCAACAG
>NW_022162422.1:0-5886 GCF_008728515.1 Papio anubis | reverse complement strand
AGAGGAGGGGGGAGGGAGGGAGAGAGGAGGGGAAGGGAGGGAGAGAGGAGGGGGAGGGAGGGAGAGAGGAGGGGGAGGGAGAGACAGAGGAGGGGGTAGGGAGGGAGAGAGGAGGGGAAGGGAGGGAGAGAGGAGGGGGGAGGGAGGGAGGGAGGAGGGGCATGTTCCATTCACCAAGGCAGCCTTGCTGCAGAGAGAATGGAGGGTGTGTTGCCTCTCAGGACAGCAAGTTCAAGCTGTTTATAATTGTTAGTGTAAACAGTGACCAGTTGAGGACAGGGCTGTCATTGGAGTTGACAACATTTTATTTTCATAGTTGATATTGGGGACCTGGACCTAAAGCACCGTGCCTTGCCCTTTCGCCAGATGGGCCAATGCCTCTCTATACTTGACTCTATTTGACTAAATACCCGATATTGACTAGGAATTATGACGTGTAGGATACCCCTTACCACAGTAACGTCAAACTCACGTTCTAAATGCAATTTGCTCAGGGACTGGCTTCTAACTCTGGGTGGGAATGTTAAGCTCAGTCCAGTTCAATTCAATAAGCATTTATCAAGAAACTCCTAGACCAAGAGCTGTGTTAGACACTGGGTATGGGGTGATGGGGATACGAAGATGTGGAATTAGGACTCGAGAAGCTCAAATGCTCTCATTTAATTCCCTAATGCAATTACCTAGCTTCAACCTGATGGCTGTAATGTCTAAATTCACTTTTTCTTCATTCCAGTTCTACATAACAAAGCATAAATAATCACAGAGGATTGTGTTGGACTATTCAGTGGGCAGAGAAGAGCATTCTGACCGGCGTGAGACACTGTCTCCGTTCCCAGGGAGCCCGTGAGGTGGCTGCACGGAGTACACGCGTGAAGATTCAGGAGCAGGAGCGTCAGGTGACGGGAGGAGCACGGAGACAGCACCAGACAGATGCCTGCCGAGGGGCCGCTGCAGCCGGGCTGGCCGGGAAGGTCACGGGAGCGGGTGCAGGCGTCTCCCTCCAGCCGCACTTGGTTTTCATGAGGACGCCTGCAGGGAAGGGGATGACACCGAAATGCTGTGGCGCTGAGGGGAGGAGGGGAGGGACGCAAGGTTGAGGGTTGGCCACCACCCCTTGCGTCCCTGCCCCTATGAACGCTGCCAAAATCAGCCCCAATGGGGAGAAGTGAGGTGGGTGAAAGAGGTGGACAGACTTGGCTTCCATGGAATTCACAGATTCCAGTCATTAAAATTCCCTTCTGAGTTTTCATTTGGAAAACTTTGCAAATGTACTTAGGGACAAAAGGCAGAAGATGAAGCCAACACAGTTGGGCTCAAACCGCCGCCCTTCTCCTCTCTGCATCCAACACCCGCCCTGAGCCCCTGAGTGTGAGGACCCCGAGCTGCCCAGCCCAAGGGCGCGGCCCCTGACCAGAGGAAGGAGCCGCACAGCGAGGCCCCCAGCACGTGGATGGCAGGATCTGTGCTATCAGTCCCAGGGCCCCAAGCAGAGAAGGCCTGGGGCTCCCAGCTGAAGCTTTGCTGTCTCCTCTGTCACCAAAGTCGAGAAGGACTGAGTGGGACCAACGCCGGACCTGCCGGCTCCTCGGTGGCTGCCAATGTGGCCCTCAGGCTGCGGGTAAGACCCTCTAGGGGAGCCCAGACAGCGGTGAGAATCACAGCCACGAGTGCTCCAAGGGCCCCAAAACACATCCACAGCCTGAGGAAGGCAGCACCGGCTCAGATCCCCGTCCAGGCTTGTGTGCCACACTCAAGAGATGCAGGGCACCAGAACATGGTGCTTTAAGTGGCTTTGTGGGGTGTAGGAACACAAAGTGGGGCCTCGAGTGGCTCAGAAGTCACTCCCACCAGCCCGTGGGGACCCGGGCAGCCCTTCTGGATGTGGCTGGAGTCTCTCCAGGGCAGCCTCCAAAGTCCCACGGAGGAGGTGAGCGTAGATCTCGCGCTGACATGAGAAAGCCCCCTGACAGGTATCCTGAACATGCAGGCACACAGCTGGCTGACTCATCTGAAGGGACCTGCTGTGCCACAAGCCAGGGATGGCTGGAGAGAACTCAACTAACACACGAACCCTGTCCAGGCGCCCACCTGGGGCGCCCACAAGAAAACTATGGAAGCTGTGAAGACGGAGGTGTGCACAGGGCTGGGAGAACCCAGGGAGGAGCCGCACTGGGGAACAGGTGGGAAGGAGGGCTGGGCCCCACAAGCAAAGGAGGGAGGCGCTCAGTGCCATGAAGACCCCGCTGCACCCACAGCTGCAGGCGTGGCTGGCAGCATGAGCTTGGTTGCAGGGGCCCAGGAGCACGTGTGTTTGGCAGGAGCTGCCCTCCTGGAGCCACGCTACGGGTACCCTCATTTTAGAGACAGGCACCTGATATCAACGATGACAATCAACCATGCCACCCTGAATTACAGCCATGTCCTCAGCGGGTCACTATTTACGCTGACAATTACAAAGAGCTTGAACTCACTGTCCTAAGAAGGAACAAGCCCTTCATTATCACTGCAGCAAGCCTCTGTGGGGCCCTCCTCCCCCGCCGCTTCCCATTGGGGCAAGTGAAGTCCCATGACAGTGACTCAGAGCCAGCCCAGTAGCTTCAGTGCAGGAAAAATCACAAAAACTCAAACACATCCTAAACATGGGCAGTTGGTAGGAGCCCATTCCTCAATTAAACCTGTTCCGAGGCTTTCTGGGCTAGCACATCTCTGATCACAGGCTTGCGCTTTCTGCTCCCTGTGAAGGGCGGCGAGGAGGCTGGGCTCTGCCATTCTGCAGGCTCCGTTACGTGGAGTCTGCCCTATGGCCTCGGTGGCCTGTGCCAGTGTGACAGTTGCCCACAGTGAATACTCGGCACAGCAGAGCAGGCTTGGGGAAGAACAGAAAGTGACCTCTAAGCCTGCAGAAAACGCTAAGCCACGCACGGCCTCAGGTGCACTGCGTGTCAATCACGCCGAAGCAGGAACGAGCTCTTAATAGTTCCAGTAAAGCAAAGGCTGCCCTGGAAAACTGCGTGAACCTTTCTGACTACTCACAGGTGAGGAGCCACTGCCTGAGACACAAAGGTAAAGAATTAACCTGAAACTGCATATTATAAAACTTATTTTTAAATGATGGCGCTTAATTTAAAAGACTCCAAAGAATACTGCATTAGAAAGTGACGGAGTGAAACCGTGAGGCTGACCACAGGAGTCCCTGGAAATTTCACCAAATGTTGTGTCAAAACTGGGAAACAGAAGAGCCACACCTGATGAAACATTCAATTAATCACTTGAGTCCTCCCCACATACGAAGCTATGTTAAAAAGTGTTCCCAGAAGCTAAAGTGAGCAGGAGGGCTGTGAACACACAAAGAGAGAGCCACTTCGTCTGCGGACCACGACAAAAGAAACGCTAACGAGTGCCTACGACATGCTGGAGTCCAGGGCTCTGGGCGCAGCTGTGACAGGGACACTCAGGGTTCCACTATCCAGATGGGAAAACAGGGCGGAAACACCAGGGAGCCTGTCCCAGGGTGCAGAGCCAGTGAATGGTGGTTCATACTGGGCCAATCCCAGCTGCCAGGCTCTGGGGCTCCTGGGGACAGAATCCTGTTGACTTCACTCTGGGGTGTGAGAGGCAGCAGCATCCCCCAAAGGCACCTGGAGAAGTGGTGTTACCCTCCATCCCTCCATCCCCTGTCCCCGGTGCTACCCTCCGTCCCCCTGTCCCTAGTGTTACCCTCCGTCCCCTGTCCCCAGTGTTGCTCACCATCCTCCTCACCTCCAGGCCCCTCTCCCTGTCCTCCCTCATTTTCCTGTTCACCCAGAACACGTCACATGATTCTTCCCTTTTCAAGAGGCTCAGCTGCACCCAGAGGCATTCCAGCCTATTCGGGACGGGACACACACCCTGGGGAAATGCCAGCACAGGGCCGGAAGGGCCTGAGACCCTCTCACTGTCACCCAGGAAGGATGGAACAGCCCACGGTCACGCTGCTTGTGAGGCAGGATGAAAACTTCCGTGTCCAAAATATTCTTTTCACTAGAACTGTTCAGACCATTCGTGAACGAATCAGTTAAATACCAGCAAGGGCCATTTCCACTTATTCTCTGGCTACAGTTTTCCACCCACCAGCAACCACACTCCTAGGAATTATCCCTAACGCAGAATCGGTGCCTTGTGCCTTTTAGGAAAACCTCTTTCCCTCCAGCTTTGTCCTCCTTCCACAAAAGGTGCCTCTGACTGCCTCACTCGCTGTACCAGGATTTTGCTCGGCTACGGAGGAAAATCTGCGTGGGGCTCAGAGGTGGGTGGTCCCTGCATGGGCAGCAGGTCTGTGACATCCTCCGAGGAGCCTGGCCCAGGCCCGGGCCACACGCCAGGACTCTGCCTTCTGGCCCTCGGGCCCCCGAAGCTGCTTTCCCTCCAGGGGTCACGCCTCGGGCAAGAAGGCCGGACAAGGGCCCAGGGCTGCTGTGGGTCGGGAAAGCCTCCCAACACCTCCCTCTCCAGGACCCCCCATCAGCATCCCAGCACCTGGACCTGTGTCACCAGCTGCTCCGCCGTGCAAGAGAATTGGATTTTCAGCTGGGTGCGCTGCTTCCCTAAACAAAGTAGGGTGTTGTTACTGAGGAAAAAGGAAAAAGCTGGCATCTTCCTGGCAACCCCATGACATCCAGCCACTGGTTATCACCACCCCAGAGACGTCCACCCAGGGCAGACAGCATCTTCAACCAAGCACCACTGACCCAGAAGTGCAGTAATTAGTACACTTTCACCACAGTCACCCACTCCTTCATCTTTACACCCAAGAAAATCATATTTGCCAGGCAAATTAGATGGCCAGGAGGTGTCAGGAAACCCCAAGCCTGCTTTAAGCCTCAGACTTTTGAGACCGTTGAGGGCCGTGTACACAAGAGCAAGGCTGCACCCGAAAGCTCTGCTCCTGCCGGATGTCACCGACAGACCGCACGGCTCAGCCACATGGACCCTTCCAGGACTTCACGAGAGGGACCTCCGTGGTACACGCAATGACGTACACTTTGTTCAGCCTCGAACAGACCATGCCCTCATTCCAGGGTCGGTGACCCACCTCCTGTCATCAGCCCCCCACCTCACCGAGGGTCTGCATCTGCATCTGTCATAACTTTGCTGTTTTACCCGGGTACTAAAATGCAGCATTGGAATGTTTAAAGTCTTTAAATATCAACCCTCCGGGTGCAGTTCTTGGCATTTTAATGCGGTCACTCGATGCAGGTCTCACAACTCTGAGGTAGCTCATACCTTTCCTACCTAACCAAGGAAGAAACGGAGGCATGGAAGGTGCAGCTCCTAAGGAGCAGATTAGGATTCAAACCAGTGATCTTCGTCACATGCTGAGCTACTTCTCAGGCTGCGATAACGTTCAAAATTAACCAGGTAGAACAGCGTTCCATAAATCAGCCAGAAATGGTCCTTGTGGATGGGCCTGTGGTTACTCCCTGAAGAACAAGACCATTCGCCCAAAAATCCACCTGTGTCACACTCAAATGTTTACATATCCAAGTATTTTTAAAATACCCCAATCAAGCTGTTCACAGCCATTTAGAGCCATATAGATTGTCTGCTTTGCTGACAATCAGCCCAAGACCTCTGTCAGCACAGGGCACGGTGCCAGGTCCAGAGAAGGTGGGACAGAGACACAAACAGGAACCGCTCCGTCCCTGGGAGCCTCGCTCTGATGGGCCTGCGAGGACATGTCACAGACGGCGGGGCACAGGCAGACGGCAGGCCAAGAGAAGGGGCTGCGCTGCCGGGAGGCAGTGCTTTGAGCTTTAATGGATGGAACACTGCTAACTAGCGAAGGTGGAGAGACGGCACCCGTCTGAGAGGACGAAGAGGCAGCAAAGCACAGCTGGCTTCGGGGAA
>NW_022162421.1:0-5890 GCF_008728515.1 Papio anubis | reverse complement strand
TGGACAGACTTGGCTTCCATGGAATTCACAGATTCCAGTCATTAAAAATCCCTTCTGAGTTTTCAACTGGAAAACTTTGCCAATGTACTTAGGGACAAGAGGCAGAAGACGAAGCCAACACAACTGGGCTCAAACTGCCACCCTTCTCCTTCTCTCTTCATCCACCACCCTCCCTGGGCCCCTGAGTGTGAGAACCAGGAGCTGCACAGCCCAAGGGTGCAGCCCCTGACCAGAGGAGGGAGCCGCACGGCGGGGCCCCCAGCACGTGGATGGCAGGATCTGTGCTATGTCAGTCCCAGGGCCCCAAGCAGAGAAGGCCTGGGGCTCCCAGCTGAAGTTTTGCTGTCTCCTCTCTCACCAAAGTCGAGAAGGACTGAGTGGGACCAACGCCGCACCTGGCGGCTCCTCGGTGGCTGCCGATGTGGTCCTCAGGCTGCGGGTGAGACCCTCTAGGGAAGCCCAGACAGTGGCGAGAATCACAGCCACGAGTGCTCCAGTTGCCCCAAAACTCAAGCATAGCCTGAGGAAGGCAGCGCCCGCTCAGATCCCCGTGCAGGCTTGTGTGGCACACTGGTGAGGCACACGGCACCAGAACATGGCACTTTAAGTGGCTTTGTGGGGTGTAGGAACACAAAGTGTGGTCTGGAGTGGCTCAGAAGTCACTCCCACCAGCCTGCGGGACCCGGACGGCCCCTTTGGACGTGGCTGGAGTCTCTCCAGGGCGGGCTCCAAAGTCCCAAGGATGAGGTGAGCGTCGGTCTTGCTCTGAGGAAGGCCCCTGACAAGTATCCTGAACATGCAGGTACACAGCTGGCTGACTCATCTGAAGGGACCAGCTGAGCTACGAGCCAGGGATGGCTAGAGAAAACTGCGTGAACCTTTGTGACTACTCACAGGTAGGTAGCTACTGCCTGAGACACAAAGGTAAAGAATTAACCTGAAACTGCATATTATAAAACTTATTTTTAAATGATGGCGCTTAATTTGAAAGACTCCCAAAGAATACTGCATTAGAAAGTGACAGAGTGAAACCGTGAGGCTGACCACAGGAGTCCCTGGAAATTTCACCAAATGTTGTGTCAAAACTGGGAAACAGAAGAACTGCACCTGATGAAACATTCGATTAATCACTCGAGTCCTCCCCACATACGAAGCTATGTAAAAAGTGTTCCCAGAAGGTAAAGTGAGCAGGAGGGCTGTGAACACACAAAGAGAGAGCCACTTCGTCCACGGACCACAACAAAAGAAACGCTAATGAGTGCCGACGACACGCTGGAGTCCAGGGCTCTGGGCGCAGCTGGGACGGGGACACTCAGGGTCCCACTGTCCAGATGGGAAACCAGGGTGGAAACACCAGGGAGCCTGTCCCAGGGTGCAGAGCTAGTGAACAGTGGTTCATACTGCGACAATCCCAGCTGCCAGGCTCTGGGGCTCCTCGGGACAGAATCCTGTTGACTTCACTCTGGGGTGCGAGAGGCGGCAGCATCCCCCAAAGGCACCTGGAGAAGTGGTGTTACCCTCCATCCCCTGTCCCCGGCGTTACCCTCCATGCCCCTGTCCCCGGCGTTACCCTCCGTCCCCCTGTCCCTGGTGTTACCCTACGTCCTCTGTCCCCAGTGTTGCTCACCATCCTCCTCACCTCCAGGCCCCTCTCCCTGTCCTCCCTCATTTTCCTGTTCAGCCAGAGCACATCACATGTCTCTTCCCTTTTCAAGAGGCTCAGCTGCACCCAGAGGCATTCCAGCCTATTCGGGATGGGGCACACACCCTGGGGAAATGCCAGCACAGGGCCGGAAGGGCCTGAGACCCTCTCACTGTCGCCCAGGAAGGATGGAACAGCCCACGGTCACGCTGATTGTCAGGCAGGATGAAAACTTCTGTGTCCGAAATGTTCTTTTCACTGGAACTGTTCGGACCATTCGTGAACGAATCAGTTAAATACCAGCAAGTGCCATTCCCACTTATTCTCTGGCTACAGTTTTCCACCCACCAGCAACCACACTCCTAGGAATTATCCCTAACGCAGAATCAGCGCCTTGTGCCTTTAGGAAAACCTCTTTCTCTCCAGCTTTGTCCTCCTTCCACAAAAGGTGCCTCTGACTGCCTCACTCACCGTACCAGGATTTCACTCGGCTACGGAGGAAAATCTGCGTGGGGCTCAGAGGTGGGTGGTCCCTGCATGGGCAGCAGGTCTGTGACATCCTCCGAGGAGCCTGGCCCAGGCCTGCCTCACACGCCAGGACTCTGCCTTCTGGCCCTCGGGCCCCCGAAGCTGCTTTCCCTCCAGGCGTCCTGCCCCGGGCAAGAAGGCCGGACAAGGGCCCAGGGCTGCTGTGGGTTGGGAAAGCCTCCTGACACCTCCCACTCCAGGACTCCCCATCAGCATCCCAGCATCTGGACCTGTGTCACCAGCTGCTCCGCTGTACAAGAGAATTGGATTTTCAGCTGGGTGTGCTGCTTCCCTAAACAAAGTAGGGTGTTGTTACTCAGGAAAAAGGAAAAAATTGGCATCTTCTTGGCAACCCCGCGACATCCAGCCACCGGTTCTCACCACCCCAGAGATGTCCACCCAGGGCAGATAGTGTCTTCAACCAAGCGCCACTGACCCAGAAGTGCAGTAATTAGTACACTTTCACCAGAATCACCCACTCCTTCACCTTTACACCCAAGAAAAACATGTTTGCCAGGCAAATTAGATGTCCAGGAGGTGTAAGGAAACCCCAAGCCTGCTTTAAGCCTCAGACTTTTGAGACCGTTGAGGGCTGTGCGCACAAGAGCAAGGCTGCACCCGAAAGCTCTGCTCCTGCCGGACGTCATGGACAGACCACACGGCTCAGCCACATGGACCCTTCCAGGACTTCACGAGAGGGACCTCCGTGGTACATGCAATGATGTGCACTTCGTTCAGCCTCGAACAGACCACACCCTCGTTACAGGGTCGGTGGTCCACCTCCTGCCATCAGCCCCCCACCTCACCGAGGGTCTGTGTCTGCATCTGAAATAACTTTGCTGTTTTACCTGGGTACCAAAATGCAGCATCGCGATGTTTAAAGGTCTTTAAATATCAACACTCCGGGTGCAGTCCTTGTCACTTTAATGCGGTCACTCGATGCAGGCCTCACTCACAACTCTGAGGTAGCTCATACCTTCCCTACCTAACCAAGGAAGAAACGAAGGCACGGAAGGTGCAGCTCCTAAGGAGCAGATTAGGATTCAAACCAATGATCTTCGTCACATGCTGACCTACCTCTCAGGCTGAGATAACGTTGAAAATTAACCAGGTAGAACAGCGTTCCATAAATCAGCTGGAAATGGTCCTTGTGGATGGGCCTGTGGTTACTCCCTGAAGAACAAGACCATTAGCCCAAAAATCCACCTGTGTCACACTCAAATGTTTACATATACAATTATTTTTAAAATAACCCAATCAAGCATGTTCACAGCCATTTAGAGCCATATAGATTGTCTGCTTCGCTGACAATCAACCCAAGACCTCTGTCGGCAAAGGGCACGGTGCCAGGTCCAGAGAAGGTGGGACAGAGACACAAGCAGACACAAGCAGGAACCTCTCCATCCCTGGGAGCCTCGCCCTGATGGGTCCGTGAGGACACGGTACAGACCGCGGGGCACAGGCAGACGGCAGGCCAGGAGAAGGGGCTGCATTGCCAGGAGGCAGTGCTTTGAGCTCTAATGGATGGAACACTGCTAACCAGTGAAGGTGGAGAGAGGGCACCCGTCTGAGAGCATGTAGAGGCAGCAAAGCACAGCCAGCCTCGGGGAACCAGAAGCCACAGGGACATCAGGTTGGGTGCTGCTGTCTGCCGGCCACCGGCTGGGGGACTGTACTGGGCCTGGAGGGACATCCCTGACACTCCCCACCAGATGCCAGGGGCACCCCCAGCCCCAGGTGAGAACCACGGATCCCATGGTGAATGAGGCCAGCCTGTGGGAAGTGGGGCTGGGACAGCTCTGTACAGCTTAATAGGAAAGTTGGGTTCTATTTTGTGGGGTTTTGGTCACGCCGATGGCTAGTCACGGCTGTCCGTCAGGAAGTGATTTGAGGACAGACTAGAGAAGGGGCTGCCAAGACCAGCGGAGCATTCGCTGCCTGGGTCCAAGGAAAAGGAAATAAAGGCTGGCGATGTGACAGTGGGGGGGGGGGGGGGGGGGGAGCACAGAGCGAAGGAACTGGTGGAGACACAGGGCTGGCCCCGCACAGGGCTTTGAGCAGCTACCCGGGGGTCATCCTATTAATTCTCCTCATGGCCCCAAGAGGCGGCTGTGAGGATCCATCTCCTGAGGACAGAACTGCTCCAGAGCCACACAGCGAGGATCCACAGAACCAAGATCCGGGCCAGCTCCAAAGCGGGTGAACTTGACCCCTCAGCCATGGTCCTAAGACAGGGATCGGAGCCCCCTGGACACACAGACACAGGAACTGCAGGAAGGGGAAACGGATGCCCCGGACCAGTGGCGGGACCCAGGGTTTCAGCCCTCCAGGGCCACTGGGACCAGCCACTGCACAGGTGGACACACGGTGCTTTAACCCGCGCTGGGGGAAGGAGCCCTCACTCTCAGGGTGGAGACCGCAGCTTGATCGGGCCAGCCTCCCTGCTGGGCACAGCCTGAGCCACACAGGATGCTGAGGTGCCCCAACGTTGGGGTGCTCAGAGACACTCAGCTGAGATCGTGGTGCTTTCTGTAACCACCCTCGTTTCTTTATGGTATAGATCTGGACTCCATCCTTTGCAATGTGTGGGTTTCTAGGAAGAGGCCGGCCAGCCGGGGAAGTGTCCTGGGCTCTGTCCCAGTGATGACGAACTTGGCTCCCCACAAGGGCGGCCTGTTCACCACAGTGACCCCCGGGGACCACGCCTACACCCACCTTGCTGAAGATAATTCACTTCTCATCCGTGAAAGAATAAAGCTAGACTAACTCAATTTCACACTCACTTCCAACTTTAACAACTTGTGTTAGGAAATCAAAGACAAGGACTCTGACCACGTCACAAACCCAGGAAGCAAAACCCGAGACTAACGGAACGATGCCACCTTCGCAGTTCCGAGCTTTACTAGTTGTTTTTCTTTTCTGGTCTGTTTTTCTCTTTTGGTTTAAATAATTAAAGACCCTCGTTGACAAGAAAAAAAATTCTCTATGAAACTAAAAAAAGTGGTTCTAATTAAACATTTAAACATTCTTCCATATGCTTTATAAACAGTTGAAATTACAGCTCTACTTACTGTTAAGTACTTTAACCAAATGAAAGGTTAATTATACAGACTGGCAATTATAAAAAATAAGGCTACATATTCATGGCATCATGAATAATTAATAAGAACCGTTTGATTTCATTCAGACCAGGGATTCTGTGCTAATAGGCTCTCAGCTGTCTTGAAATAATGGTGAAATTTTAAAATTACTTTTGTACTTAAACATGTCCCCAAAGTGAAGCACAGCGGCTAACATCCATCATGGTGCCCAGCAGAGCGACCCGCCCTACTATGGCCGACACCCTGATTCCCGAGGGCTGCATCCCGGGGCTGTACTGGTGCAGAGAACGTTCAGGAAACAGACCAGGTGGCAGGAGGGGGTCTTGTCCTCAAGGAACCTCATGAGTCTTGCTAGGGGGACAAACAGCGAGAGAATGAAACCGGCAGCCACGGAATCCGGACAGCGATGCCCAGGCCTCGCCATGCATACTCCCTGGCTGGCACCTCCCTGAGACCCGTCTGGCACAGGCAGCGGCAGGGTCCGGCCCTTGGAGCGCAGGGATGGCAGAGCAGGGCCATCAAAGCGGGTGGCATGCCGACAGCGGCTTCTCCGCAAGAGCTCCTGGCTCTCAGGGAGTTGAGGGCTCCTCAATGGGAAATTCTGGCTGAGCTCCAGGGG